>NC_056745.1:413120725-413208225 GCF_019279795.1 Protopterus annectens | reverse complement strand
TATCTGATAAGTTTTTGCTCTATACTAGTAGTTATCTATTTTTTTCTAAAGTAAGGTCTCATAAAGGACCAAATGGCATGGATATCTAGGACAGTGTCTGAGGATGATCAATTTATGACTGAAATAGAAAAATGAATGCATATATTTATTAAAAGGGGTTATTCTATTAGTTTGTTAAACCAAATTAAAGAGAAATATGTAAGAACAGAAGAGAAAAGTTTTTTTCCATTACTTAGCACTGGTACAGAGAGTGAAAGAATATTCAATATTGATTCATATAATTATGAACGGACGATGATCGTTACTTATGGTAGTAACACAGTAATGACATTCAGCAAATTATTAGAAATAATTAGAGGCTTACTGAGTATGATAACAATATTAACACGTTTTTAAGAGACTGCCTGTGTTTTGTATATAAGAAGCACATGAATTTAATGGCGAGATTAGAAAGGGGTAATGCCGATTATGATTTTATTACATCTGAAGGGAATAGGTGTATAAGGAAGTGTGCGGCATGTCAGCAATGTCGATATATTTTTGAAGGGTCAAGTTTGAAACTTAAGAGTAATGACTATCAGTTTAAATTACAATATACTTGTGAATGTAATTCTGTTGAGGTGGTATACATTGCATTTTGTGATTTATGCCACTGTTTTTACATTGGCTAGACCAAATGGGTATAAAAAGGTGAATTTATGAACACTGCTATGATAGAGGTAATTCCAGCATTAATAATTCCCTTTATAAACACATGCTATCCTTCCCTGATGATAAGAAGTTTTATTTATTTTTGTTCTGGAGCAGGTTTTACCTAACCCAGGAGGTGGGGCATGGAGAGCATAGGCTTGAGTACCCAGAATTATTATGGCAAATGAAGTTGGTTGCATGTGGACACCCAGGGTTAATGATATGTTATCTATTAGCAGTCTGCTCAAATTGAGAGGAGCCAAACTCTAAGCATATTGCTTTAGATCTGACATGTTTTACAATTTTTTTTTAAAATTATGTTGGTAAATAATAATTAATATTTATTAATTTTTTGTACAATATGCATCAGGTTAAGCTGACATTTTACACTTTGTTTTCTAAAGATGTGATTTTAAAATTTTATTAATGGATCAACATGATTGGTCAACAATGTCACATGTTTTAATTAACTGTCTTATAAATTAGCTTTACTGAGATGTTATAGCTGTTCTGATGAAGTCCTGATTCAATGTATGTGACAAAAGTGCTTAACTTGTCTTGTTTATTGTATATTTGAGCACAAAGTGCTGGTCCTTCATTTTCATTTCAGCTGAGGTATGACATTGTGTGGGACATCAGTTGTGTTTGGTTCCTTATTTTTAAATTCTCTGAGGTTTCTCTTGATGTTTTTGGCCCTATGTACAATACATACATGTACACTATACATGTTCAGTATAACTGTGAACATTTGATGCATGCAATTTAATTATTCCATTGTAAATGTATGCCTTAAGTATGCACATTATCTATGTGTTAAAGTGGTATGCTAACTTTGTGCATTGGTATATGGTATAAGTATGTACACAGTATATCTGTGGCATAGGTAAGTACATTATGTATGCACAATTTAAAATTAGAGCATAAGTATGTGAGAAATAAATATGCATACTCTAAGAAAATGGGAAGTGCAGGCACTGTGAATTTGCAATACAACTGTGCACACTGTGCATTTGTCGTACACTTTTCTATGTGTTCTATAACTATATTGTGTGTAAGCAAGAACATACACTGCATATTTACTATGTAACTATATGCATTGTGTATGTATTTATGCTACCAATATGCAGACTGTATGTGTCAGACATGAGTATGTACATTGTGTGTGCAATGTATAGTATAATTATGCTACAGGTATCCATATTATATATAATATATGATAAGCTTATCATATATAAATGACATAAACATATACATTGTATGTGTGTGGTATATGTGTGTACGTTATGCACATATAGTATAAGAATGTGCATTGTATATGTACAGTATAAGTATGTACATTGTGGATCTCTGGTGTAGGTATTCACATTGATTGTGCATGGTATAAGAAAGTAAATTGTGCGTTATTATTACATTATAAGTATACACATTGTGTATGCTTGGTATAAATGGTCATATTATATACATACGGCATGTTAGAAAGATACTCATTGTGTATGCATGATGGAAGCAGGCACATTGTGTATGAATGTTATAAATATGCATTCTATGTATATGTAGTATACAAAATGTATATTCTGTGTGTATGTTAGAAAGATGTATATTGTACGCAGATCCTGTTAAGTATGAACATTTAGTGCCTATATTTGTGTGTGTGTGGGGGCATGTGTGTGTGTGTGTGTGTGTGTGTGTGTGTGTGTGTGTGTGTGTGTGTGTGTGTGGGTGTGTGTGGGTGTGTGTGTGTGTGTTCTTGTATGTGTGTGTGTGTGTGTGTGTGTGTGTGTGTGTGTGTGTGTGTGTGTGTGTGTGTGTGTGTGTGTGTGTGTGTGTGTGTGTGTGTGTGTGTGTGTGTGTGTGTGTGTGTGAGTGTGTGTGGCATAGGTTTGCACAAGATTACACAATATTTTATATATATATATACATATACATATATGGTATATGAGTCAGTACTGGAGCTCTTCTTTTCAATATCTGTATAATATAGTAGGCATTGAGAAACAGTTGGAAGGAAAGTTGTACATTACTGCTGATCACATAACACTGCATCAGAGCTGATACAGAAGAAGGCGAAGGAAGGATAAAATAGGACTTGGCAGATTCAGATGATGGTCTAAATGCAGTTCAGTGCCAAAAGTGTATATTGCATTTGGGAAATGGTAGCAACATGAAAAGCAAAGTGGAAGCTGAATAGTCATATCAGAAGACCTAAAAAAGAAGCAAAGAATGTCAATGTGAAAAAGTGGCAAAGTCTACAACACAAAAGAAATAAAAGTCATCAGAACTCTATCCGGAGTATTGTGTTCACTTCTAGAGGCCTTGAGCTAGTTACAAAAAAATCAGTTTGCCTCTCAGTGATGACCTTTACTGATTCAGCACAACATGGCCAAATGTAAAGTCTAATTCAGAAAAAGGCACTTTTAGGAACAGTCATGAACAGTTCTACAAACAAATCCATGTTCTCCACTTCCCCAGTTCTTGAATAGTTTCATTTTGCAGTCTGGCATTCTGGTAATGTAAAGCAGGAAGAGTTGAGAAGGGACTTGTTTGGCCACTTGGGTTTGTGCATAGATAAGAAAATACAGTAATTAAAATAATAATACTGATCTGTGGTTTCAGAACTGGTATAACTGCATAGAACAGCTGCAGCAGGTGAATTCATTGTGTTGTTTTTTATTGTGTACAAAAAAGTGCAAGCATTTCTTCAGTGTGCAAAACTGACTGCAACACAGATTTGTACATCCCAGTATATGAACTGGAAATCTCAGTAATTTTCTTCACTGAGTGCAGGAAGCTTATGCTGACCCAGGAGCACTACTCTTATGTTTTTAAACCTGATGTTTAGCTGACATAAAACATTGTAAATTATTTATCTACAGCTTATGGTGTTAGCATCTCAGAATATTTTTCTTACAGGTGTTAACAGGTACTACAATAGAATCTCAGCGATCTCTTAACTTTGAGAAAAAGAGTAAAAGACAGTGTGTGACCTTGCAGACTGTATACATAACATTCTGGGATGTGGGACAGACACCTTACATTATGGGATGTAGGGAGGTAAAGCCCCCAGTGCAAAAGTACTCATTTTTGTAGTATGGTGTGATTTTCTACAGTTTGATAATGTAAGGTTATATTATTCTGAATATTCAGTATTGTAATTAAGCTGTTTTGCATTTTGACTAAGAGAGTTGATATTTCATTATGGAGCTGCCGGGTCACAAGCTGCTTACATTTTGTGACCACTAATTTTATAAATCCTTTACCTATGTTCCCTTGGAAATAGTCACAACTATACCTTCTGGCCAAACACGATTTTCTAAATCTGACCTTCATCTTCAAAAGAACATAGATGATGGAGAAAGCTCATAGACGGGTAAGGAGAATAAAATTGTGCATGAACAAGTTCAGAAACTAGAGAACTGGGGAGTAGATGAATACAATATGTAGAATCTTAAACAAGAGTGGTATGCCCAGTAACATGTCAGTTGCTTTTCCAAAAATGAGATATATAAAACATTAAGATACAATTGAAAGATTCATGGTGGGTAGTTTAAGGGATATACAAGGAAGTGTTTTTTTCACAGAAAAGTTCATAAATGATTAGCATAGCCATTCCAAAGTACTACTGTTCCAATGCATTCAAAGAATGTAAGAATGTATGGTCATGTGTACAGTATTTCTTATGAAGTGCTGAAACTAACAGCTGTTAGTTAAGTAAAATCTGTAGTTTCTCTAGTGAATGAAGACGTGGACCAACTGGGTCTGCCAAACAGTATTAATCATCCACCAGATGCTTCTGTCAATTTCTGTTTCAAAATATAAACATATAAATGCTGCCTATAACAACCTCCTTCATAGCCTGTTACTTTCATTTACACTTGGATTACCAAGGATGACTTGTTCCATGAAACAAACTTAGCATTCCGAATTAAATAAAATCATTCAAATTGAATTTTTCCAGAAAAGTATGGCTATACTAAGCTGACAATTAAAAGCTAATTTTTTGTTATTTTTAATGGTAATGGCATTTATATCACTATCATGCAGAAAAAATTATATTACGAGCCAAAAACAAAATTATAATGCCACCAGCATGACACCATTAACGGACATACACTTTTAAATTCCTTAAAAAAGCAGTACCTTTTCCAGTTTTAAAGTAATGTTTTATGGAAGGTGATGACAAGCATTAGACATCCCATACAGAATTACTTACTTTAGTGAAATAAAAAAAATGTGCAATATGCAACTGCACTCCCACCACAAAAAAAAAAAAAAAAAAAAAAGCCAAGCAATAAAATATGCATTGGGCACTGTAAAAAGTAGTTTGTATACAGTTCAGGTAAAATGCACATTATATGTTTGTAGCATCCAGGGATCCCATAATCCAGAAGGATGTCCAGAAATGTTTCACATAAAGATCCCTAGAAGAACATGTAGTTTATAGCTGAATGAGCTCATGTCATTTGCTGTGGCAGTGTTGAATCTATGGGAGGCTGTTTCATGGTTCCTTTCTGTAAACTTGGTAGGTATTATAAATAATACCACACCCCTTGTAGAGGGCAAATAGCAGCTGAGATGTCCTAGAATTGTAGTATGGCAGCAACTGTGATGGCACTAGTAAGATGGACCAGGTAAAATGAACGAATAATTACGTATAACCAAGAGTTTGAGGCTGTAGCACAGTAGTTTTGTTAGAAAGATTCCTTTTGGTCTGCAAAAATAAGAAATAAGGACAGTAACAATAAATAATGCAGTGGTATGTGGTCACCCTCAGTTTCAGAAGAGCCACCAGTCTGCTAAATATCAATAGGTGGGCAGGTGTCTACTTTACTGCAAAGTAACATAAGGTCATAATAAAGTCAGACAGATTTCAAAGAGGCTTGTTTCACAAATGGCATATTAAAAGGGCTGCACAATTACTCAGTGGTCAACATCTATGACTCCATCTCTAAAATTGGGGTTCATTCCTCCAATTCAGTTCTGCATGTTGTTTTTTTTTTTTTTTTTGGTCTTTGCAAAGGTTTTTCTAGGTACTTTATTTTCCTCCTGTTTTCCAAAAAAAAAAAAAAAAACATGCTGGTTGACTGCACTTAGTAAACTGTCCCTGCATGGTGCATTTCTGTACATCTTTTGAGCCCGGGCTGTGGCTAAAAAAGGGACACAAGTGATGTTACCTAGTTAACAAATGAAAATTAATAAATTAATAAATAAATAAACAAAGAAGGCAACCCTTCTGAGGGCTGTTCTCTGCAGTGTGCCTAAATCTGGCACTCAAGAGGTGTATATGCACAGATAAGTTTCTTTGCACATAACACAGAGAATTACGGTGGGGTCGCTGATCATAACCCACTTTTATTATATGTTCGAGACATGGATGCCACTTCAAGAGTGAAGCTCTATAGACGAATCTTGGCATCCATGTCAAGAACGTATAATACAGGATTATGATCAGTAAGACAATTATAATTCTTTGTAGTACACGGAGCTGTATCTGCCCCATGTTCTACTACTTATAGGGGAAAAATTGCTAAGTGTTTGCAGACTTTAAAGAGTAAAGCACTTAGTGGATGCTGTCAGAATGGCAGTGTTATGTTCTCTGTCACATTTACACTTACCTTTTATATCTCTCAACTGTCCAGATTTTCGTAGCACATCCAGATTATTGCTTCATATTTTTTAATGCATTTCTCATAAAATCTGTGTTTTTACAGACAAACCACTGAGGACTGAAGTCACTAAATAATAACATACATTAGAGTTTCAGAGGTGGTGGCGCTGCGGTAGCGTTGTCGCCTCATAGTAAGACATTGTCCTGCTCGATTCTCAGCTAGAGCGTCTTCTGTCTGGAGACATGCATGAATGGGCATACCTTCGTTGAAGGTTGTGCATCAGGGCTGGTAACTCGGCACGTAAAAATCTACTGCCAATCATTAGCGAACCGGAGTCCCGCTGTGGCGACCCCTAACCAGGAAAAGCCGAAAGGCACAAACAAACAAGAGTTTCAGAGTTTATATCCTTCAGAAAATACATGCTAACAAAAATCTGGTTATTCTAGCAAGTTTCTAAGTTCACTAGATGAACTTAGGGACGTTACTGTTACAGACAGCAGGCAGAAACAAATCTTTTGTCAGTACAAGCAGATTTTATTGCTAAGTGCTAGACCTGACATTAACAACTTTAGCAGGGGGTGCTTAACAATTGTTAAGGTCTGGTCGTATGCCACTCTGCTGCTTAACTGGTTTGTCTTTTTCTGAATATCAGAGAGTAATCACCATGCTCCACACACTACGACAAATGTAGCTTGCAAAACCTTTTTAGAGCGACAAAGACAGAAATGCAAAGGAAAGGTGGAACAATGCAAAGGCTTGCTTGCAGAGAACAAGACCCACCAGGGTGTAGTAGTAGCTCTGAAGGAATGCAGCAGTGCTAGGAAGTATGATTTAAAGTGGTTAATAGTAGCACAGATAAAAAGATAATACCAAACATAATGAAGTGTGCTCCCTTTTAAATTCTCTCTTCTTACCTTTCATTTTCTAAAGGAGATACAATAAGGCATGAAGAAATGCTGGAATGCGATTATTTTAAGACAATTAAAGGAGATATGTTGTAAATTTTGGGATGGTAGTAATATTTCAGATACAGATATATCTACATGTAAAACCATATGGGATTTATTGCAACGGAAAAAAAAAATTATCTCGAATGTATATAAAGTTATCATCTCTATGAAATGCAACAAAGAAGCTATTCATTCTAGCTACTGGAACAAACAGGATTCTACGATTACATCCACCAAAATTGCCCAGGCTATTCAGAAGTTCTCCAAATTTTTCCCCTTCAAAAACTAAGATATACACAACTTATGATACTAAACAACACATATTATACATCCCAAATTCTAAGTAAGTTTTACCGCGATATACCAGTAAACTGCCAATTCTGCCCTTCGCAAGAGGCAGATATCATTCACATATTTTAGAGCTGCAAATGCTCATACAAGCTTTGGTGTGCCTTAAGGGTTAAATTAGAAAAAATGGGATACGAAAAAACAACTTTATCATGGAAATTTGCTCTCCTACATATTCCCCCACCAGGAATTAGAAAGAAGCATATACATATTCTAATACCCATTTTTATGCTAATAAAATACTACATCACATTAAATTGGAAAAATAGAACTACACTGTCATGGGATGGTTTTAAGCAAATAGCCAGAAAGCAATTACTTGCACACAAATATTTGTGGTATTCCATGAAGCAGCAACCCTTACAGAAGGATTTTTGGAAATCTTTACTGGATCATATTCTGACATGATATTATTGAAATTGTATGAGTTTTATTCAATAAGATATAGATGAGATTTGTACATAGTTGTTTTAATGTGCAGTTTGTACTTATGTTTAGATATTGAGAAATGTTTGTAAGTTATTTTTCTTAAAATTAATAAAGAAAACGTTAAAAAAAAAAAAAAGAAATGCTGGAATGCTTTTCATGTTTATAAATGAGTAGTAGTGCATGCATCCAACGTGGGGTTAATGCAACAGGGTGAAATCAAAGTGTTCTACAGTGAGAGGTGGTTTTGTAGAGAAGTGCCAACATATCTGATGAGCTAACTTGAAGAAAGACAAAGCAATAATTTTTGTCATTCATGAATTTTGCAGGGGGGAGAGTTTGAAATATGAAACATGAGTTACTACATACATGTAAGGAACTGAAACGTTACAAGTGCCATTCTGCTTGAACTGACTTATAGTTTAAACATTGCAGTAACATCTTCAGGGAATAATTTAGATCCTGCATACCACGATACTGGTTCTCACAGCCCATATCTGCAAACTGTGTTATAGAACAAGCCATTTAACTTACCTGCTGTTTCAAGTTACTGAAACCATGCATAACTACCTAGATTAAAATACAAAAGAAAAGTTCTAATGTTTCCCTTTTGACATTATTTCTGAAGTTTTAAGTAGTGAAGTAATGTGATAAAATTATATATAGTGCCACCTAGTGGCCACAGAGAATTCTACCTTGCAACAGACAATATTCTAGACTTGTTCATGATGCAGACAGAACTAGCTATGCAGATGATTGTCTTCTAAGACTTCATTGAAAGGCTTTACAAATTTGTGAAACTTTTGCTTTCATTTAAGACAAGAGACGAACTGGTATTTTTTCCAGCTGTAGTAAACATTGCAGTCATTTTCTTATATTTCCCTCTGATGGAAATTTTCACAGTTAGTGAAAAAAATCTCAGAAGTTTGCAAGGTAGAAACCCCTATTCATAAAGAAAATGCATTGTTGGATTTTAAAAATAGCTATATTAGCTGATGTAGAAGTGAAGTGAAGTGTATGCACTAAGAAGCATAAGGAAAAGCAAGTCTTACAAGTCTGTAAGAAAATTATGGGACAAGCAGGCCTTTCCTAACCCTGATTTATTACAATATTATACCAATGATCAGACATTAGGATAACTAACCTCCCTTATTTTGTCTATAGGGATAACTTTTATTTGAAATCAGAAAAACTATGAAGCGTTACTATACTGTATAACGTGGAAGAACAAGTGGATTTACTCATGGTACAGAATATACTTTCTGTACCTAAGATTTTCTGTATCTGAATTACACTCGTTTGTGTAACTGAGTGATTCACATTTCTAATCTATCTCAACAAGTGTGAATTTGCACTCAAGCTGTGGTTGAAAAGGCTCCTTGAGCCAGTTCACTCACCATGTCAACAATGTGAAAATAAAAATAAAGTATTACAAAGGATTATAGGGAACTCCAATTCTAACATATAGAGCTATTTAGTAAGCAAGTTGTATGATCATTGACAAACAATGTGCAGTTTATAGGGATAACCAGTGAATATGTGCATATGTGTGCTTCCTTTATTTCATAATGTGTATTAACATACAGTTATTACTCTATGAATTACTGTATACTTTACACATTTTTAGAAACCAGGACATGCTGCATTTTGCATTCCTTTATGTTATCAAATATAATGAATGATTTCCATCATTTGATTAAAGGATTAAGACTCTAAGATGTTAATGAACTGCTGCTTCTAGGCTCACCTTCATGTGCCACTACGAACAGAACACTTGTGTCCAGTGGGTTCACCTGGTTAACAAATGAATAAAGCAAAAACGACCCTCTCCTGAAAAATGACTCTGAAATCTGGCCGCAATTTGTCAGTCATTGCTGTACTGTATTTTATTATAGCTCTGGTTGGCATAAAGTTGCTAATGTCATAGTCACTGAAAATGTACATTTTTTTTTTTTGGTTCATGTTGTTCTGTTTTAGAATGAACCATTCTCTATTGTTATGGATAAGGTAAGTAGTTAGGAAACAGAGAATACATTTTTTTTGAACCACTTAGTTATTTATTTATTATTTTACATTTGTTGACCAGGTTAGTCTGTCTGAGCTGATAGCACCTTTTTCAGTGGAGACCCTGTAAGTGCAGTGTATGAGTTGTCACTTTGCAAGCACTGCCCATTCGATGCTGGTATGAAACTAATCATAACTTGAAACAGTACTCCACAAGGCCAAATCACAGTCCTGCCTCTGGAACTATGAAGGGTTAAAACCTGTAGAAAGACAAAAGGTTTCTGTGGATGTAGAGGGCTTTGGATAATGCTCCAAAATGTAAACAATCTTAAGCAGTTTCTCCCAGTTCCTTCCATCACAATGCAGCACTCTGTTACTATGGAAATCTTTACCACAAATCTACTGATCATGTTTTGTGTGCCCTCGTCAATGTCAGAGAGTCCGTTGCTACATGTGAAACCTTGACAACAGAACAACTGCAAGGCAAGAAGCTTTTTTTTTCTTTTTTTTTAATTTTGATTTCACTATGATGGTGATAAGTATCCAAATCCGCACATTGAGTTGACCGCCTTATTTATTTCCAGTCAACAGACGAATAACTACAATGTTAATCGCTTCATCACTTTTTCACTCATTCATTCCCTTCATTTATATTGCATCACTGAATATATTTTACAGAGCAGTTTTAGTTTTAGAAGCTCTTTAATTCAAAGCATTCTAGATTATTCTTATATCTACACTGCATTTTCAGATACAAATGTTAAAAAAAACTGTTTCCATGGTGAAAGACATTGCATGCCCTCACTTCTCAGATTTTCATTTGTGCTTAATGTTGTTTGCTGATATCAGTCCATCTCTGTTTTATTCAAGCTGAAGTCACTTCTTTATCCCTCATAGCTGTCAGACATCCATTTCTAAATAATGCTGCATGAAAATGAATACTAAGTGATAACATGTTAACTTTAATAACCATCCTGAAAGTATACTTGATATAGAATAGATGACTTTCTGTTTAACAGAGATGATAGAAAGATTTAGCATGGCATATATAAATTCAAAAAAAAAGTCCCTAATATTTTGTGAACTGATAATACCTAATATTTGCTTACTTTACTTAGGGGAAAGCTAATAGTTAAAAGCTGTTCTCCAAACACATGCATACACCGCTGCTAAACTGATAGAAAAATAATAATAAGTGAGGACTCAGAATAATTACTGTTACAAAAATAATATTTCTACTAAAGGAATGTGCACAGGTTATGTAAGGGAAACCAACTTGCTATTCACAAGAAAGAAACAAAATATTACAAACTAAAAACCTGTAAATGATGACTGATTACAGTAAAACACATACAAACCTGCATACATATATAAGATATGTAAGATCCCAAGGAGGTGCCACCAGTTTACTTGGAGGCCTCAAATACAAAACCACTTTCAAGTTTACTTGGAGGCCTCAAATACAAAACCTCTTTCAAGAACATTTTGACATGAGACTGGCTTGAAAGATGAGGAACCTTGGGCAGACATGCTGAAATGGTGGATAAATGAGAGGAATAAGAAAGGTCATAGGACAGTAACTCACACAAATATTGTAAGACCAGAGAACAACCAGCCCTGAATGGGTGCTGGTTATATTGTTGGCACCAAATAAAAGGTTCGCCGGAGAACCAAATAAGGGCGCCAAGACAATGTGTTGCACACTGTTGATGTTAAAAACACCCAACTCGAAAAAAACAGCAAACCTTTTATTTGGTTTTAGTTTTGGTTTTGGTTCATTTTCCATCTCTTGGATTGTCAGGTTATATTGTTGGCACCAACTAGAGAAAACTTTTTCATTGCTAATGTATGATTTTCTATCAGCAGGCGTTCTTGCCTCCATTAGTATCTACTCCATGTCCTGAAAAAACAGGTGCCTAAAAGGAATTAAGACCTGATCATCCAGGCAGTCAACTGAATGTGATTGATGTTGGGGTGTATCCATTCTGTGAGCAAGCTTGTGGTAACAGCCCCTGGCCCTTTCCAAAAGAAGGGAGAACCACGGTTGCCTTGGCCATAAGGGAGTCACCACAATGATCTTGGGGGATTCCTTCTGAATCTCCAGAAGTACCCTGGATATTAGTGAAAAGGGTGGAAGAGTATACAGAAACATTCCTGTCTAAAGAAAAGGCATCTGTCTACCAGGCCTCCTTGCACAGAGTCCTGAAACAGAATTTTGCCAGTTGATTGTTCAGAGAGGAGGCAAAGAGGTCTACTTGAAGAACACCTCACAGATGGATCAAATCTTGGAATACCCTCGGACCTAGTTTCCATTTGTGAGGGCCTGCCTTGGCCCTGCTCAGTTTGTCTGCCATACAGTTTTGCTCTGAGGGAATGCAGGATGCCTACAGAGTGAGATTGTGCTGTGAAGCTCTATCCCAAGCTAACATGACTAGTCTGCAAAGGGAGTATGACCTGGTTTCCCCTTGCGTCTTGATGTACCAAATCACTGTGATATTGTCTGTAATCACTTGAAGAGGTCCTGGGAACCAAAGATGGTTCATAAAACTAACTGCCTTGATCAGGGAATGCATCTCCTTGATATTTATGTGCTTCCATCTGTCCTTGGTGTCCCACACTCCCTGCACTTTTATCATCTCTTGAAACTGCTCCCCAAGCAAAGTCTGAAGCATCTGTGGTGAATGATTGCTTTGGAGTAAGGATAGAAAGGCGGAGACCTTAATTTAAGGATATATGTTGTCTCCAAGTGATTTCACTTCTGACAAACTTCAATCCTGGGATCTGAAAAGATGAAGGGTGTTGATGCTTTGACCAAAGAGATTTCAGATACACTGTATCTTTGTCATGTGGAGTCTTGCCCGGGGTATCATGAGAATCATAGATGCCATGAGTCCCAAACTCCAGAAGTATTACCTTGTAGTGACTGAAGACTGACTGGAAAACCTTAGAAAAGGATCTAAATAAATATCTATTTTTTCCTGTGGAAGAAAACCTCTTTGAACTGAGGTGTCTAGTTGACATATCAGGAACACGATCCTGTGTAAAGGAGTCACTTTAGAATGTTCTCCTGGAATCCCAGCTTGTACAAGAGATCTCTCACCCAAGAGAGAGATTTCTGACATTTTGAAAAACACTATGCAAAGATAAGTAAGTTGTCTAAATACAGAAACCATGTGGATACTCTGTAGCCTGCAATGAACTATAACTGGAGCTTAGACACTTTGTGAATATTCTTGGTACAGTGGAGAGTCCAAAGGGTAAGGCAGAGAACTGGTAGTGTGATCCAGACACACAAAATCTTAAGAAACACCTGAAGTCTGGATGAATATGAATATAATGATAAGTATTTTCTAAGTCTAGTATAACCAGGAAACTTGAAAGAGGAAGAAGAGGCAACGGGTTGTGAAGTGACACCATTTTGAATTTGGCCTCTATCATTAACAGGTTTAGGAAAGAAGATCCAGAACTGATCTCCAAACATTTTCTTTCTTTAGGACTGGGAACATCTTTGAATAAAATTCCTTCCCCACCTGGGAAAGAGGAACTGGTTCTATCACTCCTTGGGACAGCATGTGATGAAGAACAGGTGAAAACAAAACAGTCTAATTTGCAGGGTGAGGAATGACCCTCTGGAAAGGAGGAATTTCCTCCCACTGCCATCTGCAACCCTGATGAATGATTTTCAGAGCCCATTTGTCTGAAACGGTCTGTTACAAAAGAGAAAAATGGAGATTTATACTTTCTGGAAAAGAAAGAATGCCAGGGTGGGAGGGGTTTACATGGTCTTGTCAACACTCATTCAGACTTGTTGGATGGTCCTTGGTTTTGGGAGGTCTGAGTCTTCTTCTCCCACTGAAAACATTGGAACATTCTAGGAATATTCTCAGAGAAAGAGAAACCCATCAGGGAGAATCAGAAAGTGAGCTCTCCTCTGAGTCTGAATCAGAAATCTGAGAACAAAATCCTGATTCTATCCCTGCATCTTCCTATTCAGATTCAGAAATTTGAATCTCTTCAGGAAAGGAGCCATATCTCTTCTTTTACTGAAAACTACTCTACAATCTGCAATTATACAGAGCTGAGTATATTTTTTTGGTTATAGAGTTTAATTGTTGCTTAGATCTGTGTTGAAACTGTTGTCTCACTGTTCTGAGAGACTGATCGGCAAATATACAGAGCTGAGAATATTTTTTTGGTTTTAAAGTTTGTACTGTTAGTTTTTGCTTAGATCTCTGTTGAAACTGTTTTGTCCCACCCTCCCTATTTTTGGTTTGTAGTTTAAATTTGGTGGCTTTTGCAGTTGCCCACCCCACTGTAGATTTGATCTGGGACACTCTCCCGTCCCATCTCTTTACCACATTCTACCTAATAAACTCTTTCTGCACTTACTTTTAGTCCTTTTTAATTTAATTGCATTTTTTTAAACTGTGTTTGGTCTAATATTGCTGCATACTCAAGTGTGCCAGCTTGCACTGCATGTGAATTGTTTTTTACTACTGTTTTTGCTACTTTTCTGTACAAAAAAACAAAAAACTGTAAGCCTGTTTTCTACCTTTCCTGTAACTAGTGTTCCAGATACAGATTTGCTGTATCCAGGACTGTATGTAAGCTTCTGAGTCCCCCAAGCCTTTCTGTGTTGGAGGGAAGCATTCTAGCTTATCAGTGGGAGTGGTAAGCACTAGGTAACCTGTCTACCACATAAGTAGTGGTTCTGGCCCAGAATTTGTAGTTATTGGCCGTTTGGGCAATCTCTTCCATCTCTCTCAACTTTCTGATTTGAAAGCCTGTATTTGCATGTTTCTGTCCTGTAACTCATCTAGTGCAGTTACAGATTCTTAGTTTTAGCACGTAAATTTGCTTGTTCATGCTCAGCACTTGTTCAGAACTTGTAAGCACTAAATAAGCTATTAATTACTATAGCACTCTATCTTCCTCATTACCTAGAGGAAAACAGTTTTTGTACTTACTTTTCTCACTTGCTTAGAGAAAAACAGCTCTTGTACTCACTTTCCTCACTTATCTAGAGGAAAAACCCTGCAACTTTCTTTTTGCGAGGTCTTGCGCACAGAGCAGTGTCGGGCAGCGCCGGTTAGCTGGGGTATACTATTCCCGGCCCCACAAAGTCTGAGCTGTAAATTTTCCCTTAGAACTAGGCAAGCCTCAACTCAAGTGCTTCAGACAAGCTGCTCTTATTGCAGCACTTGCAAAACAAAAATCAGCACTTGTCCTAATCTCCTAGACAGCACTATTATTCTCCAAATTTCCTAGACAGCACTATTATAATATAGCATAAGACCCTCGATTGTCCGCAGGACTTAAGTTCAATTTACTCTTCAAAGCATGTCCAGAGGTCAGCTTCAGGTGTACTCTCCAGTTCATCTGGTGGAATTGGGCATCCTGAGGCAATGTCACAACTGCCTCATGTATACAGACAACCCTCTCCTCTTACCTCTAGACACAAACACTTGTGAGAGATGCAAATACACAGCCAGACTGGAGGCTAAGTGCTCTCAACCCATGACTGTAACAGACATTCAAGAGGATAAGGGACACACTTGCATCACACCACCTGTCACACATGAATCTACAAAACAAGCACCGGCAAAACATACGCATAAATACACAAAAACATATTCAGAGGCACTAGGTACCAATCTGAAAAAGAAACAGTGCCCTTCAAAGCAGACAAGCAAGCAACCTGCGCCCCCAAACACAAGCCAGAAAACACATAATTCACCTCAGCAGTGTGCCTTACAACAGCCCTTAAGGCAAAACACCATACCTAACATGCTAGTAATAGGAGACTCTATAGTAAGGCACACGGATGTTCCACTCACCAGGCTGAACAAGGAGAAGGTTACTGTCAGCTGCCTGTCGGGTGCTCAGATCCGCCGCATAACACAGGCACTTAGGTCACTCCAGAACAAGTACAAGTATGACTCTGTCATTGTACATGTTGGTGTGAATGATCTAAGACGTACCTCCCTGGACTACATGAAAAGAGACATTGAGGAGCTCTCTGATCATGTAGCCCAAGCTGGTATGACCCTGACCTTGAGTAGCATACTACCTTCACCTAGAATGATACCACAATACAAAGACAAAATGATCAATTTCAACAATTGGCTAAGCTTCTGGTGTCATTCTAAGGGGATCCAATGTCTGTCTGCCTGGGATGACATGATAGACAAGCCTCGCTGTTTTGCCAGAGATGGGTTGCACCTGTCACCCCTAGGTTTTTGAATACTGGCCAAGGCTCTTGTCATCCCCATAGTGCCTTTTTTAGGCAAGGCTCAAAGGACAAACCAACCACCGTAACCAGCACAGGTAACCAAAAACTAAGGGTAATGCTACTCAATGCCAGAAGTCTCAACCTCAAAATGCACACACTCGAAGCTCTCCTCAGCATGGAGAAAATCGATGTTTGTGCAGTGACGGAAACCTGGTTCAAGGCTCAAGAGAGCACCCCAGCACTGCCAGGTTACAATTCATATCATACCTTCTGGCCTCAGTTACTGGATCACAGTACAAAGGGTGGAGGTGTATCCATATTCATCAAGGATACCCATACCTCCAGGTTAGTAGCGCAGCATGATGCCCCAGAGATCATCCATGCGCAACTATCAGCAGGCAAAACCACATTTCAAGTTGTAGCCGGTTATAGATCACCCACCATGTCCCAAGATGCTCACTCTGCATTCCTTGAGACATTGGAAAATATAAAGGTCCTACCCAACACCATAATCTTGGGTGATTTCAACTACCCTGGTATAGACTGGGCGAACTACCAATGTTCCAAATCCTATGCTCAGCGATTCATAGAATTTATAAATTCAAATGCCCTTAAACAACTAGTATGTTCCCCCACTAGAGGGGACAACATATTGGATTTAATCATCACAAATATGGGCGCCCATTGTACCACACCCATTATCACTCCCTCCTTGGTCAGATCCGACCACAAACTGATAACCCTGGACATCCTCACCCCTCCTCCTCCCCCAGTCAAAGAAACCA
Organism: Protopterus annectens; assembly: GCF_019279795.1. NCBI lineage: Eukaryota > Metazoa > Chordata > Ceratodontiformes > Protopteridae > Protopterus > Protopterus annectens. Next base: position 413,191,184 of record NC_056745.1, on the reverse strand, counting down.
TAGTCAAAAACCTTTCCAAAGCAAACTTTAAACTACTTGCATCCGAAGTGGAAAGCTTCACTATTCCCTTGCAGAAGGATAATGATATCCAGGATGCGGAATCCTACACCAAGGCACTCTATATGCATCTTCAGGATTGCATGGACCATGCTATCCCAAATAAAACCAAGACTCCTTCCTCAAGCAAGAAGAAACCAGTCTGGTGGACCCCAGCCATAAGCAAACTTTACAATAAAAGGAGGAGACTTATACAAAAAAAGGCCAAATCTCAAGTAGAAAAATCATCCCTGATCAGCATTAGTAAGAAATTGAGGGCCCTCATCAAGTCAACTAAAGCTAATTTTGAAAAGAAAGTTGCCAAGGATGCCAAGGATAACCATGAGGCCTTCTATGGCTACGTCAAAAACCTAAATGGCAACGCTCAGGTCTGTTCTGAGCTAGTACAAAATGGAACAAAATACACTGACCCTTCTGACATTGCCAACATCTTGGTTGACAGGTTCAGTGCAAATCCCCCCCCCCCCCGCCTCACCACCTACAGGGCCTATTACAATTCCAGGGGATTGTGTAAGTCCAATTATTACTGATACGTTGGTTAACAAGGCTCTATCTAAAGTTAAAAACACTGCCTCCATGGGACCAGATGGTGTCCCAGGCTGTGTCATATGCAAGCTCCAAAAGGAACCATCTTAATACCCTGTTCAGTCTCAGCCTCTCCACAGGATATGTGCCCATAGAATGGCGCACGGCAACGGTGGTCCCGCTACACAAGGGTGGGGCCACAACTGACCCTGGGAACTACCGAACAATAAGCCTGACCAGTCTGATCTGTAAGGCTATGGAGCGAATCATTATGGAACTCATAAATGGAGAGATTGGGAACCTCCAGTCGCTGGACCCCACACAGTTCGGCTTCGTCAAGGGCAGATCATGCCTCCTGAACCTGGTGGATTTCTTTGAGACAGTTACTCAGGCTATAGATAAGGGAAAGGAGGTACACACAGCTTACCTTGACCTTGCTAAAGCATTTGACATCATTCCCCATTCAGGTATTATTGATAAGCTCACCAGCCTGGGCATAAACCCTTACGTCACAAGATAGATCGCAAACTGGCTCTCAGACATATCCCATAAAGTAAGAGTAGTGGGATCTATGTCTGAATCCAGACTAGTAACGAGTGGTGTGCCTCAGGGCTCTGTCCTGGGGCCCCTCCTGTTTGGCATATACTTCTCAGAAGTACAGGCAAGCACGGAAGGGCTGTGGCTGACTAAGTTTGTGGACAACTGCAAACTGGGTGCTATAACAGAGTCTCTGGCCGACATGGAGATCCTCCAGAAGGGCCTAAATGAGACTGATGCATGGTGTCAATGCCATGGTCTCAAGCTAAATGCAAACAAATGCGTAGTAATCCCCTTTGGAAAAAACAGAGTACCCACAAACTACAACATAGGAGGTAATCCCCTGAAATCTGAAGAAGAAATAAGGGATCTAGGGACCCAAGTAGATAGTCAGCTTTACTTTGATAACCATGTTGCCAAAGTGGTTAGAAAATCCTTCTATGTGACCCATCTGATCATGAAAGGGTTCGCATCAAGATCTAAGGATGTAATGGTGCCCCTCTACTCTTCCCTCATCAGACCCATTATTGAGGACAATGCACCAATTGGAATATACCTGGCTAGACATCTCCAGCAGCTGGGAGACCACAGAGGTACCTAACCAAGAGGATTACTGGCCTCAAACCGTTTCCCTATGCAGCACAAATGAAAAAGCTAAGACTGTTCTCTGTTGCATACCGCTTTCTCAGAGGCGATCTCTGTCTAATGTACAGAGCCATGTCCAACCCAGAATTGTTGAACATGCTTCATCTTAGCAAAACCAAATCTACTCGAGCTACACGCTCTAGGGATATAAACCTCAACACAACAATGAATAGAACATGCTGGAGGGATAGATTCCCTTCGCAGAGACTTCCCTTACTATGGAACAGGGTCCCGATCTACATAAGACAGAGCCCCTCACTATCACTCTTCAAGAGGAACCTTGATGAGTGGATGGGTAACAGAAAGTTCACACCGGGGATCACACCAACAGCCCTACTAGATAAGGGCCAAGGGTACTAGCTGCTAGTACAAGGGTCTAGGGAACTACTAAAGGGGCGGTGAATACCGCACAAAGTGGCTTGGCTAATATATGCCTTCGGGCAGATAGCCCAATACCAACCTACGAACCTATAACCTATGAACAAGGAGGATCTATTGCCTGAATCGAACTCTGAACCAGTGCCAGTAAACTACTCCATTTCAAAGAAATTTGAGAAGGAGTAGATAAGTGCTTGGTTTTCTGTTTCTTTTTGACAGGAAAAATGGGGCCAGCTGTATAACTAATGGCACTCAATTCTCTGAACCATCACTGGTCCCTGAGATGTGTACAGCATTCTGACACAACAAGGAAACCTTCCCTGTTCCTTCTCACAGAACCAAAAAGAGAGGTTCTCCCTTGCCACTTATGGGGCTACAACAGCCACAGAGGATGTCACTAACCCCCAGTCCCTAGTGGCTATAAGTGCTACACCAAAGGGATCTAGGGGCAAAAGATGAGTGGTCTGAGGTACAACAAATGGCCATAGCAGAGTCACCTGCCTGCGGCTGAGGCAAATTTCCTGCCTACTTTGATGGCAAAGGCTGTTTTCTTAACTTTTTCTTTTTGTCGCTGGAAGAAGGACTGACCATGGGAGTGACAATCTGTTCCATGGTCAAGCTGAAAATGATGCTTCTATCCTGGGGAAAACAAACAATAATGCCAGTAAAATTGCCAGTTCACAAAAGTAACTTTTTTTTACAGAAAAAACATAGTAACCCCACAGCCTTAAAATAAGCATAATTTTTCCCACAGAAAATAGTTTATCAGTTATGTGATGCCAGTGTACTGGCCCAGTAATCAATGAGCCTTAATCCTCACCACTAGCACCAGTGAGGGGCATCCACATTGGGAGGATAACAAGTATACACATAGTAAAGTACAAGTTACCTTAAGAGCACACAGACATCACAGTCTGTCTGGGGCTGGTTTCTCCCTTTCTCTCCAGATCCCCAATAAGACTCCCCACTGGCACAGCTATAGGGTTCAGATCTCAGCCGAGTAGTCAAGCCAAAACCTCCAGTACCCTCTCTGTCCAACCAGTGCTTTGGGTCCCTGCCCAAGTAGCTGACACACATGCATACTTTGATATATGAATTATATGCAAACACACAGACACTCCTGGGGAAGGCTGGCACAGGTTCACTAGCTATCCCCCCTTCTGCCCAGGCTATAAGGTAGTAATCACTGTCACCAACTACTCTTATCAGCTACTCTAAAGGCCCTTACCAAACCAAAGGGTGTCCAATTCTAATGTGCAATGTTACTGTTATCCAATTCGTGTGACTGAGACTTGAAGGCTATTTAGGAGTGGCTTATGCAGTATCACCAAATATATGCAAGTACTTTAAGAGCTTAAATTATCTCTACACAAAACAGCCACAGTTAAAGGGTTTAAATATATTTAATAATAAGTAATAAAATCACAAGACAATACTCATTAATTCAACACAATGACAGAGAGTTCAGAAATCACAGGAAATACTTTACAACAACATTGTAGGATAGTCTGATATAAATATAGAAAACAGCTAAACTAATCTTGCTATTTCTATCTATCGCTAAGAAAACTTCTAAGGTCAAAGATCTTACTTACAGAGCAAGGCACAGTGCTGGTGAGTTGTTGTCAGATTCAGAACAAAATGCAAAATGCTATTCTTACTTTCTGAGATAGCCCTTAAATTGATAATACACGTTACTGCTGAGTCATTTTACATTACATCATTCTTGTCACCTCTGAAGTTTCTCAGGCTCACAGAACTCAAAATTTTAACATTTCTTTTTGAGCTGCACCTGCCAGGAAGCCACAGCAATAGAACACACTTTACACGTGAAACCAAGTAATTATCTATGTCTTAAGACAATAGAATGAATTTCTAGCTGCAGACATCCTGTCTCCAAGCTTGAGCTCACACACAGGCATACATTCTTTACTTATCAGCTTTCTTCCAGCAGGGTGCACTGTGGTTACATTTTTGAAGCTTAGCACATAACACAGTTTTTTTTTTACATTTGTAAAACCAGCCTGTGGTTCACATTAATTTTTACAATGGCATACAATTATTTAGAAAATTTTATCTGGCTGGACTGGCAGCCCCACAGTTTTTCATAAGTTAGATAACATTACTTTTATACTGACAGAAATAATGAGTGCTCATTTAACAGTATGTTACAGTCTCAAGACAATCAATTAAAACATAACACTCCTAGCTTTAAAATAACTTTCCAGAAGAGGAATGTAATAAAAAATAAGTACAAAATAAGAAAATGGAAGGTTTTTCCCAAAGGGAATTTATCTGTCCAGCTAAAGAAAGCACAAGCCAACCATTGATCCTCAGAAGCCTCAGAGGTGTGTACCCTTTGAAGGCAATAAAACCCTGAAGGGCTTCATGCCCAAAAGTGTCTTTTAGTCAACTCAACTCAACTTGCTTGACAGATTGGGTGTATGGAACGTACCCTGAAGCTTCATAAGCTGGCTGGCCATTATATCCTTAACAGGATATAACCCATATAACTAAGGCTACTGCAGCAGTGATCAATATGAAGAACATCATACATGTATAAAGATATTCACATACACACATTCATAAATATAGATATAGATATAAATATAGATATATAGATACAGACTTACAGGTGCGTGTATGTGTGTGTGTTTGTTGAGGGCATACTTGCGCACATGCCTAGGGGGATAGCAGATGAATTATAGAGATGCTGCAAAAATTCCAAGAGCAACTTTACAGCATTAAGGACAATAAGAATTAAACACATGGCATGTCCTGCAGTACATGAGGACTAAACACATGGCATGTCCTGCAGTACATGAGGACTAAACACATGGCATGTTCTGCAGTACATGAGGACTAAACAGATGGCATGTCCTACAATACATGAGGACTAAACACATGGCATGTCCTGCAGTACATAAGGACTAAACGCATGGCATGTCCTGCAGTACATGAGGAATAAATGCATGGCATGTCCTGCAGTACATGAGGGCTAAACGCATGGCATGTCCTGCAGTACATGAGAATTAAGCACATGGCATGTTCTGCAGTACATGAGGACTAAACACATGGTATGTCCTGCAGGACATGAGGACTAAACACATGGCATGTCCTGCAGTACATGAGGACTAAACACAAGGCATGTCCTGCAGTACATGAGGACTAAACACATGGCATGTCCTGCAGTACATGAGGACTAAACATGTGGCATGTCCTGCAGTGCATGAGGACTAACACATGGCATGTCCTGCAGTACATGAGGACTAAACATATGGCATGTCCTGCAGTACATGATGACTAAACACATAGCATGGCACAAGTTTCATAAGAACTAAAAACATTAAAAACATAATATGTGTTAAAGCACATGAGATTTAAACACACAGTACAGAGCAAGTTATTTAAAGACTAAAGACATGATATGTCCTAAGGTCTGTAAGGTTTATGCACTCAGCATATCCTCAGGTCCATAAAAAAATATACAACATAGCCTAATGCCCATACAAAAACAGTACATAGCACAGTCAAAAAGTGTGTGCAGAGTAAGTTCATATCCTTGACTAATGTCCATAAACATGGTAGATAACTGTGTCCGTACTGGTGAGGTGATCACGTACTTACTGAAGGAGTGCATCTACTGTATTAGAGTAGTTTGCCTCCTACCTTTGGTCAAACACAATGAGTGATTTTAGGCCTTAGTTTTGCTTGTTTTTCTTTGGAGATTTTATTAGAGGAAGAGTTTATGTTACCACTACTGTACTGACAATACTAAGATTTACCTCTCCGGTTCAGGAACATGCCATATGCGTGCATTCTTTAGCAGAAGATTTTTGAGTGAGGGCATTCAAGCTAGACTAATAAATAACTGGTTGGAAGTAGGTATGTGCATAACAAAAGCTTTGAATGTTCAAGTTCCAATTCCTTTACCTTGCTGCTCCCACCATTTCTTTTCATTACGGAAATAACAAGCTGATGCCTGTATGTATAGCAAACAATCTTACCTTTCCTCAAGAATTAGCTCATGTGTAGAGTTCAGACACTCCAGAAATTAAATCATTTTGCATTCTTCAAAGAAACATTGCAATAATGAAGGACTTGATAACTCATGAAGACAACTCTTCCACCATCCATCTTTCTTCTCACTTCAGTTATTTATAAGCACTTTAACTAAGGCTTCTAACACAGAGTCTGACCAGTTAATGTTATTGCAGGACTCTGCAGTCTGGCTACTTACTTGTACCAGTCATTAACCTCATGTCAAGCCTGGGCTGCAAGGATTCACTGGCCCCACATCTGATCTTCTATAACATTCAGAATCGTAACTCCTGATTCTTCTCTTCCTACTAGCAGGCATCCCTCTTATCTGAAGGAGATGAATCTTCCCTTCTTCCCTTCTTAGGTGCTGTGCTCTACCACCTTGATGCTGTTAGGGATTCTGTTAGTCCATCTAGAGTCTTATTATGTACTCATTAGTCCATCAGACACAATACTGCTAGAACTACTAATTCACTGGTTTGGCAAGTGTTTCACATTGAACTTTTTTAAGGCTTCCCTTAAATCATATTTCTCTGGCCTACCTTTTGTTGACAACATCCCATAAAGAGCATTTGCTCTCGGCCTTGATTTGTACACTTGTTTTAATGTTTGTCTTATTCGTCTAATCTATATTTTATTTTGTTCTTAATGGTTCAGTTGTTTTCAATGCTTAGTTCAAAAGCAAGCACTATTTGAATTTTAAATTTGAAGAAGAACTAAGCATATTCTAGTTCCTAAATTCCACAAAGGCTAAGTTTACATGGAATGTCTATAGAAACGTAAAAATTAGTATTGCTTAATGCCCATAAGAATTAGAATCTTAGAAATCCCTGGTTTGGCACCTATGTCTCTGATGCAAACAGGTAACCTGTAAATGGTTCATCTCCCAGGCCCAAGCTTACACTTATCAAGCGTATCAGAACGCGTCAGAGATTTGGGATGCATGGCTAGGATTAAAAAGGAACCTGTGGTCGTTAGCCTAATAAACACCTATGAACCTAGTGTTGCTTATTAATGTCCATAAGAATTAATTACATGATATTGTTTGGTTCAGACCTGTTAAGAAACTGCTTCCTGTAATCCAAGGTTTGATTCCCTTAGCTTTTCTGTCTACTGTGTGACATTGACTGAGTCACTTAACCAGACAGTACTCCTGAGCTGAGTCAGGAAAAAAAGATCCAGTTAGATCAGTGCTCTACTCCAGTTAACAAACAGAAAAAAGTGTGTGTGTATATATATATATATATATATATATATCTATATATATATATATATGTGTGTGTGTGTGTGTGAGTGTGTGTGTGTGTGTGTGTATATGTATATATTATATATATATATATATATATATATGTATATCTATACAGGTAGATATAGACTAAAGGAATAAGCACACAGCATGGTTAAGTCCATAACAAAATAACTTATAACAGGCCATATGTTTAGTAAGGGCAAAGCACATAACATAGCCTAAGGTCCATAAGAATTTATTATATAATGTGACCTAAGGACCAAATGTACTAAATACATAGAATGGTCTAAAGTCCATGAAGACCAACCACATAGCTTGGTCTATTTTCTATAAGAACTAAGTACAGAGTATATCTTTAAAACGCAATATGGTCTAAGCATACAATGTGGCCTTAAGTCCATAAAGTTAAGGACTACTTGTCTGGAAAGTATAATGTCCATAAGGACTAAGCATACAAAATGCCCTAAAGCATCTGTAATACAGTAAAGAAGTCCATGTACTGGAAGGTACTTCATTAAGACCTTATTTTTTGGGGAGCAGTTTTGTTTCCTAATATAGGTTGAACAAGCAGAAGCTCCTGGAAGGAGATGTACATAACAAGGTTAACTCTCCATTATACTCATGTTTGTAATTTAGATTTATTACACCAGTTTAATCTCCACATGCAAAAGAACATAGCATGGCCTACAACAGGATCTGTAACTAGAGGGGGGTGAAGGAGATAGCCTGGGGAAATATGGTGAGGGTGCAGTTGATGGTGTAGGAATGCAGTACCAGCATCACTTTATCCTCACAGCTTCATAAATGAAAGCCGATACTGAATTTACATTCATGGTAAAAGTTGAAGCACTCAGCGTGTTTGGTCTAAATTGTAGTAGCCAGCTGCTTGTTACATCTGTAGGAACCAGATTGAATGCAAAAGAAATTGTTAAAGTGTGTTGGTCATTTTCTGAAGCAAGTTTAAGAAACAAACCTTTGATATCACCACTTTAAGATGCACAATAACAAATTATACAGTTTTCAATGCAAAAATGTATACGTTACAGTATTTATGTGATAAATGCATCAGTATTGGATTCTGTACTTCTTAGAAAGATAGATTGCCAATTACTTATTGCAGGTGGAAAACATTACACTGAAGATTAACACCTGATGATATAGTAGTAAAACCATATTGTAAGTAAGAATTTGTTCACCTAACTATGGCATTGTGCTTACCCATAATGCATTGCAAACATATGTAAACCATTGCCTGGTACTCACCATGGCATCAGTCTGTCAGTGTATCTCTACAGAAAAACTGAATAAACAGTGAAATTAAAAAAAATCAAGCAATGTGGTCTAATCTTTATTTTTTTGCAAAATTGCTAGCCATACCTATGTGAGTATAAAAATAAACAAGACTGATTATAAAACAAGGATGCTTCTGAAAGTGACAAAAACCTTTTAAGAACATTTATTTATTTACTTATTTATTTTCATCTGTAACTTTGAAAGGACTTTTTTTCTTCTCACCTTTGATTTAGCGAGAGGGTGCTGCAAAAGGTGTCATGTGACCTGGCTTTGAAGACAGCGTAGTACAATTATGCATTTTATTTTTTAGAAGGTTTAATTTTTGTTGGTCTATATTGTTAACAAAGTTCAGCAATAACCCAATACAACTATACAAAATGTTACTGCTTCCCTCTTTCACTTGCAGTTCATTAGACCAACAATTGCAAGTAAAGTCTTACTGAAATGTAACCTAACTAAATATGATGATACTTGTTCAAATTCTGCAGCATTGTACATTTGGCCTAGGTTTTAACTAAAAAGTATTTAGTAATTAGCCTGTCTACTTGGTTAACAAATGGACATAAAATAAAGATAAATAAAAGTTTGCATGAGCTAAACACATGGCTTGTCTTAAGGATCACAAGGGCGAAGGACAATCATCTTCCTCTTTCGGCTTTTTCCCAGTTAGGGGTCACCACAGCGGATCACCTGTCCACTCATGATTGGCAGTGGAGTTTTATGGTGTTGAGTTGCCAGCCCAGTGCCCAGCCTTCTACAGAAGGCACACACACACACACACACACACACACACACACACACACACACACACACACACACACACACACACACACACGCACTCACACCTAGGGTCAGTTTAGAGTGTCCAGTCCACCTACAGCTAAGGACAATCATCTACATGAGCTAAATAGATAGCTTGTCCTATTGGCCATAAAGGAAGACACATGTCTTCTCTTGAGATCTATAAAAGCTAGGCATCTAGATTGCCACAAGTTTCTTAAAAGGTATGTACTAAGCTTGTCCTGTGGTCCATAAATGCTAAGTACATAGTTTGTCCTAAATTCTGTAAGTACTAAGCACAGAGCTTGTTCTCAGGTCCAGAAATGCTTAGCTCAAAATTTATCTTAAGGTCTATAAATGTTAAGTGCATACATAAGCTGTCCATGGTTTAGTAAGGACTTAACACACTACAGGATGTAATGTGGCCTAAGGTCCATAAAAATTGCATGCTCATACCCCATAGTCAGTAGGTCATAGTCATAGGTTAATCAGTAAATTACTTCCAGGTTTAGTAGAGTAAAACTGTTTTATAAAAATGTGCCTACCTAGTTTCATCTCTTCTGGCATTACACACATTTCTGAGAATGACTTTTTTATGTGCAATACTTGAAAAAATAATGTGATCACATTCACTCCCAGCTAGCTACAGGCACAAGTATGCAGTGTCTGAAAACAAGTGGGAATGCATAATTTATTTTCATGGTAAATCTGTGAGAGAGAAGAGAGAGAGAGAGAGGTGTTATTGGCATGGAAGCATTAGGCTTCTTTAAGTACGACATTTGTTGATTTCCTTATATTTTTGCTTGCTTTCCCTCGTGATTTAATTTGCGAATCCTGATATGCTGGTAATGTGATTAGTGGGTCTTCCTAGAGTAGTACAGACCATAGTATGTAGTCTGTAATCCTGCCAGCAGTTCTAAATCTACTTCCATCATGGTACATACCCAGCCATGAATAGAAAATTGTAAGAATGACGACCAATAAAGAGTGTGTGACGACAAGAAGAAAACTCATGTCCTAAAGACCTCATTCAGAACCTGTGACCAAAACGGTGACCTCCGATTTCAGCAGGGAAACACCTTGTTTACTTGTACACGATGTCAGTTCATGGCCAAATTACTGCTGTATACTAGTAAACAGGTCGCATGCCTGTTAGCCTGAAGTTATGTGTGTGAAATATTTCGATTACATCAGTAAAAGGCAAAGAAACGACACATGTAATGTCTTACTGTTATAAATACAATGAGTCAGATTCCTTAGCTGGAAATTTATCTTAATTGAGGATTTTGATTGTTAGCTTTGGAGGTGGTTAGTATGCTGCATGTGGTAATACAACATATTTTGCGAGAAACTTGTCCAACTTTTATTCATCTTTATTGACTGGTTGGGTTGGTCCTTGATTGGTTTTCAGCTCTGGCCAGAGTGGACAAAGAACACAAGTGCAAGCAAAAGATCTCAATATGATATTGTAAGGATCACACAAGTATACAAAAATTAGGTTATACTAATATAGTGTGCATTTAAAGTAGCAAGGATTTGTGTATATGCACTAATGTCTGCACAGGAAAGTTCCTACAGGAGAGAAATTGATGCACAAGGGTGGTCTCTGAATCACTCGAACTTCCTGCACTACATAAACTTTCAGAGTAAAGACTTCCACAATACAGTAAGCATTTCTGAATACAAGTTTTGTTTGCTTAAATAAGTTCAGGCTCCATCATCTCCACGGTTAAGATAAAGTAGGTGCTGGAAAAAGAAAGAAAAATGAAGTAATCAGATTACTATTATATATATAATGTTGTGTGATTTTCATTCACAGGCCTTGCAACTGGAACATCCTGTTACTAACCATCCTGGTGGTAGCTTCACTGTGTTGTCATTACTTCACCAGACTAATCCACATTTTGGATAAGTCTTTAGGTTCCACCACTGTTTCTGACTTGTCTTATTCATCGTCCAGCATTTCAAGTATAGCAGTGTCAGAGAGAGTCATTGAAATCATATCCATTTTAAAATATTAGCCTAAGACAACAGAATGTCCTTGCATAAATACAGACGGTATTGGAGATTTATTTAGGTGGTACAGCACTATATATATATATATATATATATATATATATATATATATATATATATATATATATATGTGTGTGTGTGTGTGTGTGTGTGTGTGTGTGTGTGTGTTCACATGCATAATTTTAACATTTTAACCCCCTCTCTCCATCACTACCTATCCTCACTAACCACATAAACATAATATCTACACCCAGCTACCTACTGGCAAAATATCATAGACTAGTCCACATTAGGCATAACTCTCTAAAAGCCAGAAGGTCTCTAAACCTATACAGTAAATTCCCAAATCCTAGATGTGAAATACAACTCCTCTCATTAAAAGATGGGGATATTCATCCAAACCCAGGCTCAACAATTACTACTACCACTCAACTTCACAACCCCAATCCCTCTACTAATCATTCCCTTACTAAACCTCCAAATTCACTCTTTATAGCACACCTCAATATACGTAGCATAAATAACAAAGCTGCACTCCTCCATGTTCTCTTGGAAGCATACTTCTTTGACATTCTATGTTTATCAGAAACTTGGTTAAAACCTGTGACTAAAGACAATGAAGTCATCCCACCCGGATATAATATCTTGAGACTTGACCGTGCAACCAAGAAGGGTGGGGGGATAGCTATCCTATTTAAATCAGGGTTTCAAGTTACTCCCTCCGACTATAAACCACCTCAAGACTCTAATGCTGAAATCCTTATTTCAAAACTTCAACTCAGCACTTTCAAATCCATTTATATCATCTGTATCTATCTACCGCCCAGTAATAACAACACCACCTTAGAAGATATCCTTTGCTGGCTATCTCAAAACTTCCTCCAAGAAACTATAATCCTAGGTGATTTTAATATTGATTGGAAGTGCTGCAGCACTGACCACCCTACCACCCATATTAACCTATATGTTTTTTCTCAAACCATAACCTCCCCTACCAGGATAAATAAACCAAATAAAAAAGAAAGTACCTTAGATTGGATTCTCATAAATAATCATCTCCAGACATATGAAGTCGGGACCCTCCCTGATGATGTAAGTGACCACTCACTTACCTACATTATCAGACATAAGACCAATTTACCCGTCCCAACCACATTCAGGACAATTCAGACCAAGAAAAACTTTAACCCTGATCTCTTCCAAAGTGAACTTAGGGCATGTGACTGGTCTCCCACAAAATGCCTCCCACTTGAGGAAGCCATAAAGTACTTTAATTCTAATTCATAGCCATACTAAACCACCATGCACCAACCCGTTCTATCAGAATTAGGACTAAACCTGCCCCATGGCTTTCAAAAGAAACCAAGCAAAAAATCCATCTTAGAAATAAATACTGGACTAATGGTGCTGCAATAGCATTGTCGCCTCACAGTAAGACGCTGTCCGGTTCGATTCTCAGCTAGAGCATCTTCTGCGTGGAGACATGCGTGAATGGGTGCACCTTCATTGAAGGTTGTGCATCAGGGCTGGTAACTCGGCACGTAAAAATCAACTACCAATCATTAGCGGACTGGAGTTCCGCTGTGGTGACCCCTAACCAGGAAAATGCCAAAAGACACACACACTAAATGGCGAATGACTAAAAACCCTGTAGATCAACAAAACTTTAGACAGCTGAGAAATGACACAAAAAAAGCTATACTCTCAGATAAAAGAAACTTCTACCTACAACTCCAGCAAACTCACCAAAATAAACCCCAAAAATTCTGGGCAAGTATTAACCAACTACTCCACCCAGGTCAATCCATTACGCCAAGCCCACAAGGCACAGACCAGGTGAATCCTAAGCAAACTGCCAATGCCTTCAATACCTTTCTCACAGAAGCTATTCAAACACTCGCCAATCAGCTATCACCTCATAGCTTAACTCTACCTACCTCTAGTACTAGCCCACCTCCTCCATTTCTCTTCCAACCAGTCCCAACTTCATATATTCTTACCCTTATCCAAAAACTGAAACCATCCTCTCTCTCAGCCGACCAACTACCTGAAGAATATCTACAAAAAGCAGCCAAATCCATAGCCTATCCCATTTCCATTCTGATTAATGGAACCATCAGTGAAAGACACATACCAGCTATCTGGAAAATCTCCCACATTATCCCCCTACATAAAGGTGGCAACTCTACAGAATTTTCTAACTACCGTCCCATAGCCTTACTTTCTCCTTTGGCAAAAATTATGGAAAAATGCATCCATAGGCAATTACTTGATCACCTAATCCAAAATAACTTACTTTCCAGGTGTCAACATGGATTCAGGCCATTCCATAGCACTACCAGTGCCCTCATTTCCTTTACTGACTGTATTAACAAAAACTGTAACAACAATATGCTTTCCTCTGCACTCTTCATCGATCTGTCCAAGGCATTCAATATGATAAATCACCAGATACTTATAAATATCCTCAAATCCCTGTCACTAGATGCACTCACTATAAAATGGTCCCAATCCTACTTAGACAATAGACAACAGGCTGTGCTATGGCATAATCATTTATCTACCCACCTCCCCATTACCCTTGGTGTCCCTCAAGGGTCCATATTAGGACCTCTCCTTTTCTCAATTTCCATTAATGACCTTCACTTAGTAATCCCTCAAGCTATATGTATACAATACGCAGACAATTCAACACTTATATTCTCAGCCATATCTACATCTGAACTTCAGTCCCTTACCCAAAAGATGTTTAATACAGTAGAACAATGGTTTACACAGTGCTGCCTCCTCTTGAACCCCAAAAAAACAAAACTCTTGCTCTTTACTCCTACTCGGAAGTCCTCTCCAATAGATTTCACAATAATATCCAACAATGGTACTCTCATATCTCCAGACCCAACTACCAGACTACTCGGAATCACTATAGACAACAACCTTAACTTCGACACCCATATCAACAGTACACTAAAAACTGTTAATAGAAAACTAGGCTCTCTCTACAGGATCAAACCCTTCCTTTCTCCAGCAGCTAGAATAACTGTTGCTCACACTCATGTAATCTCAGCACTCCTCTATGCCACACCTTTATGTACTAAACTATCAAAGAATAACCTCAACAAAATGGAAAACTCCTACAATAACATTGCCAGATTTGCCACAGGCATTGTTATAATCTAAAGCAGCTAGGATGGCTTGAGCTACAAAATCAGCTTAAATTTCACCAACTGACCATTGACCACAAGACCCTTTACCAACCTTCCAATACTCCAATACTATCTACCCTCATCATCCCCTACAATAATCTTAAAACCTTACGTTCATCACATAAACTTTTAGTAAATATTTCTAAATCCAACAACATGGCTGGTGACTCTCTGTTCTCCAATACTGTCGGAAAATCCTGGAACCTTCTTCCCAGTAAACTTTCATCACTGTCCTCTGTATCACTTTTCAAAAACAAACTGGAACTTTTCCTCAGAACACACTGGTTATGCCCCTGTACTAATCCTGACTAACTAACTTGCTCTTCTTACTAGGTTCTGCTTACCCTCTACTTCTCAGTAACAAGTCCTGTTTTCCTTAATAACAATGACAACTTTACCTTCCGGATAATGTTACTGTTTGTACTGATATCTTCTGTGGGTACTTACCTTACTACATATGTGATAATTTTTTAAATAGTTATACAATGAGCTGCCATCATTGTTAAATTCTGTGTTGTACCTGCATTGTGTTATGAAATTTGTGTTCTCGGAGCTTATCTCCCTGGGCCTCTACTGAAAATGGACATATATCCAGTTAGACTAGCCCGGTCAACAAATGTAAAATAAATAAATAAATAAATAAAACTTACAGAAATATTGATGCACAGTACATCAATTACTACTACACATTGAAGCTAATTAACCTTGAAAATAAAAAATATTGAAACTGCACCAATCAAAAAGGAAAGCAAAGACATTCATTTATGATCAGTCGACCGAAAAAACGAAAACCTAACAATATCAGACTTGCTTCATCTGAATTCTGATACTTGTAGGAAAAACATTTTTCATAAAGAGGCAATGTGTAGGGTTGGGTTGGGTTTAGGGGCAGTGAGAGGATTAAATTTAGCACACATGAGTAATGATGGATAGAGGACCCCCCCCCACGTACCAGCTTACTTATGCGTGCCATCGCTATACCTAATCCTGGCCATAACCCCACCCTTATACATTACCTTATGAAAAACTATTTTCCTAAAAGTACCAGAATATAAGACTCTTGTACATACAAACTCCAAAAAAATGATTGCACACAGCACTACATCTGTTTCCTTACCTAGTCCATACTTTAACCCAAACCTCCAATCACTTGCACACAGTGGCAGATGAAGTGTACTTTGGGCACTGGAATGTTTTCAAACCATGGGGCACCACTCACATTTTAGAAGCATGCGTAAATGCATGAGTGCTTTTACTCACCTTCCGTATTGTTTTATATTATATTTCTTGTTTCATACAGCAACATGTTCGAGTGCACTTTAAATTTGTAATTTTTAACATTTTTATGGTAAGTACTGAAACAAAATTTATGAGCCAATAAAAATAAAAGTATCCATTTCAGAACATTTCAACCATAAATCGCCACTTAAACTGCTGTCATTATAATCCACCAATATCCATACTCAACAACTATGGTCGCTTTATTGACCTTGTACGTATCACATGTCTGATTGTGATAAAATGTCCGTAGTAAAGTATTCTAATTTGCTTTACACAAATGCAGTCTAGTCCAGGACAGACTAATGACTTTTTAATATTATCAAATCATCAGGGTTAGTCATTTTTATTCACTAAAATTTCTCAAACCCAGTAATTATAGCTACATTGTTGACTGCATCCTTCACAGATGTCTGTATCAAAAAATAATAATAACAATAGTAATGATGACCATTATCACATATTTCAGTACCCAAAGTATTCCAACTTAATTCACAGACACACACAAACTAGTGTTCTGCAAACAGTTATTGGATTTGCAGTCCAAGGGACCATTGAGGAGGCTAGCCAAAATTTGCAGTTGCCCCAACCACTGTCTGGTTAGGTTTCTTGCTCAAGGACTTGGCATACATATGAAGCAAAAATCAAAGATTTTTGCAAAACTGGAGACAGATAAGAGCAGACTATGTTAAATTATTTAAAGGTTAACAGAACAACAGGTTTTGCATCAGCATGCATTTTGTGAATCACAGTTACCATGAAACTCTAATAATTGACATTAACTGACTGTAATCCTCAGTGATTTACCAAAACAAAGTGGTCTGGCAGTTGGTGTGGAGGATTAAAACCCCAAGCTCTTAATAGGATGCCTCCCTGTAATTAAGGGTACAGGGTTTAATTCTTTCTACCTGTTGCTTGAACAATTGACTTGTTCCTACCATGTGTAAAGCAAGTAATTTCCATGCTGCAAGAAGCACCATGCTTCAATCAAAGCTCAACCTCCCTGTACTGTGGGGGAAGGGAAATTGCTCTGCTCTATTCTGACAAATCATTTCTGTACTGTGTCACCTTCCCATACTGCAGAACTTCATGCAAATAAATAAATCCTGTATGGTGAAGTACCATGATCCTCCCCTTCCTCACCAAGATTCAAACACTATGCTCATTCATTCCTGTCCTTTTGTGGCAGGGAATGCTCCAGTACATGCCAGTATCGGCTATACAACTGTGTGGTAGGGTGAAACCACCTCTACTCATGGAAAATGATGGCCCCGGAAAAAAATAGATTTTTCATTTTTCATTTTTCATTCTGCAGTGTTATGGCCCTGGGCCCCTAAAGCTGTGAGCCCTGGACCACCACCCATTTTACCCCATTATAATCCACCACTGATTCCACACACACACACACACACACACACACACACACACACACACACACACACACACACACACACACACACAGTCCTACCCCAATGCAGAAATGTTTGATATACTCAGCAACCTCAGCTTTAATGCAAGTAGACCTCATTCAGCACAGCACAGGAAAATTTGATGTTCCTGTCATCAACATTTCTGACAGAACAAAACTGTTGTTGATCAAAAAAAAAAACATATTATTTAACTTTGCCAATAAAAGTGGATTTGAGAAAGTGAATTGAAACCATGCACACACATGTGTATCTTATATGTGTGTTTGTGTGTATATATATATATATATATATATATATATATATATATATATAGATATATATATATAGATATATAAAATATATATATATATATATATATATATATATGGTTCCACTTCACAAGATCGAATGAATGGAAGCTCGAAATGCATTAAAAAAAAAAATTCTTGTTTCCTGCCTTTCTAAGCTAGTATAGTCCAGTTTTCAGGCTAGTGTGAATTCAGGGCTGTGTTACAAGTTTCTGAGTTGCCCATACCTTACTTGGATAGAGGGAAGTTTCTTTGTTCACCTGTGGGAGAGGGGAACTTTGAGCAGCCATCTGTCCCTGGAGGAGTGGTTCCAGCCCAGAAGTTAGTAGTTTAAAAACCGCATTTGCACGGTTTTGTGCGCAGGGCAGCACCGATTAGCTAGGGTTAAATTATTCCTGGCTCCACTAAGTCTCCTCTTCAGTTTTTCACTTGAAACTAGTCTAACTCTCAACCTCAGCACTCAAAAAGCATCCTACAGTCCAGCACTTGCTCAGACCTAATAGCAAGCACTAATATACCCTGACACTTGACTGCCCAGCAGGGCAAGGCTCTTTATTCATCCATCACCAACCAAGTGACTAAGCAGCTCACCCTACTATTCAGGCATGACCAAAGGACAACTTCAGGTGTACTCTCCATTCCAGCTGGTGAATCTGGGTATCCTGAGGCAATGTTACAACTGCCTCATGTACACAGACAGCCTTCTCCTCCTACCACAAAACACTAACATATGCGAGAGATGCAATTATACAGCCAAACTGGAGGCTAAGGTCTCTCCACCCAAGACTGGAACAGACAGTCATGAGGAGAAGGTTAACACTTGCACCACACCTCCAGCCTCCCATAGACCTACTAAACCAGCAATGGCAAAAAATACACATAAATACACAAAATCATACTCGGAGGTTCTAAATAAAAACCTGCAAAAGCATCAGAGAGCTCCAAAGCAGACACCCACAAAACCTGCACCTCCTGTCACAAATCAGACAACACATAAAACACAAAATCAATGTGCCGCACAATCACAGCCCTTAAGGCAAAATAACATACCTAACACACTAGTAATAGGTGACTCAATAGTCAGGCACACTGACGTCCCACTCACTAGGCTGGACACGGAGAAGGTTACTGTTAGCTGCTTATCGGGAGCCAGAATCTGCCACATAACACAAGCACTCAGGTCACTCCAGAACAAGTACAAATATGACTGTCATTGTTCATGTTGGTGTGAATGACCTGAGACGTACCTCCCTGGATTGCATGAAAAGAGACATGGAAGAGCTCTCTGATCATGTAGCCCATGTGGGTATGACCCTGACCCTGAGTAGCATCCTGCCCTCACCAAGAATGATACTTCAGTATAAAGAATAAATGATCAATTTCAACAATTGGTTAAGCTTCTGGTGTCATTCAAAGGGGATCCAGTGTCTGTCAGCCTGGGATAACATGCTCGACAAGCCGCATTGCTTCGCAAGAGACGGCTTGCACCTGTCACCCCTTGGATTTTGAATACTGGCCAATGCTCTTGCTGCCCCCATAGTGCCTTTCTTAGGCAAAGCTCAAAATTCAAACCCACCACCGTAAACAGCACAAGTAAAAAAATGAGGGTTATGCTACTCAACGGTTGTCCAGGGATGTACGTCTCAGCAGGTCCACCAAACCATAGTAAACCATGTATATATATATATATATATATATATATATATATATATATATATATATATATATATATACATCTATAGGTTTACTATTGTTTGGTCGAATGGCAAAACACTTGCTGTTCGAAACAACGACAAGTAAACCCAAACAGAAACATTCCGACCAGCCACAATATTGACCCAAATGATCGACACATTTTTGTCGACATTGTTACCGAAACCATCACGTGATAGCCATATAGGAGCTGATGTAAATCAAACTCCTATATGACATATCACGTTTATGCAGGAGGGCAAGCCCCCCTTGCGCCCCCTGTAGGGGATGTGCCCCCTACACCCCCCGCTACTAATATATTCTAACTCCAGGATCATACTATAGTGGGGATATGGACGAATTTCCAATCCCCACTGTACTGTGATCTCCGTGCAGATAGTCAATTACACTTATGCAAATGCACTACTGCATTCGCATAAATGTGTTCAGCTATCCCATTCATTTATGTTTTGTGCATGACATTCTGAATTTTGGCAGCAGTGCTTACGACAGATTGTCATTTGCACAAACCATGTATACATATATGTGTGTGTGTGTGTGTATGTGTATGTCACTTCAATATAAAAAGTTCCTGCTAGCTTTTCCTGTTCAAAATATATATTTAATATAATGCTGTTATTACTAAACCTGACATTGAAAGACATTTGTGTATATATTAAGTAACCTTCCAAGTGGTTCTTCAGGTTTCAGCTTTTATGAGTCTGACTTGCAAAACTGTACCTTCAAGTCTTCAGAAAGGAATGTCACAGTTTATACATACAAGTTATTATTAAGATTAATGCATGGTGATGGCAAGTTTTCTTTCACCTTATTCAGTAAATAGAATGTCAGTAATAATATCTCAAAAGTAACTGGGTTTTTCCTCAGGTCCAGTTAAATATTTTGCATATGCTAAAGCAGAGAACTTGTGAAATGTGAGCTAAATTTGTGTGTGCTCGTTATCGTATAGATTATCCAGCATAGAAACTGTTAAACTGATCTCTCGTGTACTTTATTGGAAAAGACTGTCTATGCATTTGGAAATAAAGCTTTACTTACCAGTCAGCTGTTGGTAAAGAAACATTTGTCAGCTACAAAATCAAGAGATGCTTCAAAGCCTGTAGAGGTAATCACTTATTCTCCTGTGGCTGACAGTGGGATTTGACTTCTAGCAAGGAATTAGATGGGACAGCAAGAGAAATAGGGAAGAAACATAGCAGCTGATGTTCTGCCAGCAGTCCCAGCAGTGTTCCTACAAAGCCAGTCTGCTGAAAAGTGAAAGACTTGCAAGTCAACTGAGTATACCTTTTGTAAGTGGAGTGAACATTTCATTTAAAAGTCAAGTGCAAAGGTTCACCTTTAACCTTAGTTTTGTTTCATGAATGCAAACACTCTTGTAAAAAAAAGGCATTTTTTTCTATTGACCAATTAAAATGTAGTTTTAAAACTCCCAACGCACACAAAGATCTTCTCACATGCCTCCCATTGGCCAGCATTAAATAGGTAGGACATGGCTACATCCCTAATTAGGCTTAATTGTTATCTATAACGAATTGAAAAGAAATAGGTAATTGTGAAACTGATGTATTAACCATTTGTTTGGCAGTTATCTAATTACTTACAGTTGTTTACAGATTGAAAATAATCCTTATTAGCATATTAGCAACAGTTGTTAATCCCGTGATGTATTGCAAAGGGCTTTCTCTCCAGATCTCTGGTATGCCATACAAAGCAGTTACAACAAGATATATGCCTCCAAACCAACTAAGCAGAGAAGAGGAAAAGAAGCTAGGGTATGCTAACGAGAATAGCCCACTTATCCAGAATAATCATTATGGCAAGTAAGCAACTTTAACATCAGGTGTGATAAGGTTTATCATTGTATGGCAACATGCTCTATATCCCTGCGGCCCCAATGGAAAATGTAGATATGGATATTACATCCAACTTACAGTGTCTTGCCAAAGTATTTAATGAAAACCATATAGCTGCTGCAGAAATATCATCCAATGCTGCATTTGCAGAAAATGCTTGAAAAATAGAAACTGCACTGGTAGAATGAGCTTTAGCAACAGAGGGAAGTGATGTATAGTGTTTAGCATAATAACATGGGATGCAATCTGTAAGACATTTAGCTAAAATCAGTTTAGAACCTTTTCAACCAATATGCCTGTCTAAAAAAAGATAAAAAAGGTGCTGAGAAGTTTTCCTTATAGATTTTAATGTTGCTAAGTTAGAATCTCAATAGCATGTGCACATCCATGCAAGAAAGGAGGTATTTACCTCAGTTAGAATAATCAAGGAAGACGCCTGCAGGATGACCAGAAGGATTGAGATTTGTACTAGTTACTATGTCAGGTCCTTGCACATGGATACTTTGTCATTATAAAAGGTGATTCCACTGAAACAGCCTGGAACTCTGCAATTCAAATAGCTAAGGTATTAACTTAAAAGAAGAGAATTTAAATATGTAGAATGCAAATAGACTAGGATCATAAATGCTTCTTCACATAAAGGCCCAGATACACTATAAATGTTTAGCCAGAATTTAGCAAGAAGTAACTTATTCTTCATGCTTTTTATTGTAACGTGAAAAAAGATTAGCCAACATACCTTTTGTAGATAGATTATTCTTTACTATGAGATTCAATCAAGTCAGGACCTACAAAAATCTTGGATGTTCACTTAAGGAAAAATTTTTGTCAACTTTAAGAGACAACATATTCAAATGACTGATCATAAATTTAAGTTGGTTAAAGCTGTAAGTTTCATTTTTCTTTTTGCCCGTTCATTTGGGCAGTTAAGATGTTGAAACTACTAAAGCACTTTGTTGATTTCCCTGCGTCCAAAGTTCTCTTCTCTTTCTTCTCTGGGCCTTCTTTTTATTGTAAATAAACCAAAACCAATACGAAGGATGTATGCAAGTCTTCAAGAACCAAAACCCAAAGAATGGACTTGCAACGAGTGTCCAAAGGAAGGTCAGAAACCAAACACTTGAGTGAAACACAAGCACTTTATTCACAATAACGCCAAAACACAGGAAATACGTTTTCGACCCAAAATTCAAGTCTTCATCAGAAGTAAACAATTAACAGTCATCACTAAAACTCTTATATACTCATCCAATTGTGCAAATTGCAATAGTAATTAATCAATCAAATTAATTAAACAAACAATGTAAATAATGTAATTCATAAAATCATTTGTTAGACTTTCCAAGTTAAAATATATAATTTATAATACTTTCCATAAATTAATATGTATTAATTCAACAATTAAAACTTTTAAAATTAAATTGTATATCAAAAAATACATTTAGTTAATTTAATTATACTAAAATCTCCTTTTATATTACTATGTGATTAACCATACCTCACAAAACCTTGTATATAGTGCCATCTTGTGGCTATACTTAAAATCACAGTTTGGCTGCCCTTAATTTTAAAACTGAAGAGATGGAAATCATGTCATTTAAACCTGGTGGTTTTGTGGAATCTAAAATAATTTGCCAAAATAACTCCCTATATTCAAGTTTGGCCTCCCACATACCACCTCTTAATTCCTTGGGTACAACTTCCAAAACAAAGAAAAGAAATTTAGCCTGCGGACAAGTCAAAGTGTGTCTGTATAGGGCATTTTGTTGTTTTGTTTCCTAATTTCATAACAGTGTTCATATATGCGGTTCCTTAACTTTCTCTCGGTTTTTCCTATATAAAATGAGGTGCAAACCTTACAAGTAGCAAAATATACCACACCGTTGGTGTTACAATTGGAAAAACATATGCTGGTAATCTCCCTGTCTCTTGATGCAACTAAGATACTACCTTCATTGAGTATAAAGGGGCATTGTGGACAAGTACCACATTTAAAAGTACCTGGTCTTTTTAAGGAGGTGTTAACCTTTCCAAACTCAAAAAGTTGTTTGAAATTTAAATCTTTACGATATATAAATGTAAGTGTTTTCTTTTTCAATACCTCTAAGTCAGAAATCTCAGTGAACCTATTCCATTCTCTGGTGATAATCTGTTTCACAACTCCTGCATCTCCAGAGAAATCCATAATATATGCATCATCCCACTTTTTCCCTTCTTGGGTATGAATACTTGATTCTTTAACCTCCTGAATAGGTTTTCCAAGAATAGGGGCAAATCTGTTTTTCCTTTCCTGAATCACTGAATCAGTTACTTCTTGTAGTAAGGAATTTGGATAACCCCATTTGCTAAACATTTCCATTAGTTTTGCACACTCATTTGAAAAATCACCATCGTCGGAGGTCATTCTACTGACCCTAACCAGCTGTCCCTTAACCAGATTCCTTTTCTGAAAATGGGGATGACTACTCTTGTAATGTAAATAAGAATTGGAAAATGTTTCCTTTCGATAAATACTGGATGAAAAACCACCTAATTTCTTCCTGATACAAACATCCAAATAAGTAAGGTTGTCGTATTGTAGGTATGAGTAAAGTCCAATAAGTTCGTTGTGTTTTTAATGTAGTACAAAAATTCTGTAAATTTTTGATAGGTATCTGTCCAAAAAATAACTATGTCGTCCAAGAACCTTTTGTATAAGGACCAACAACCAATAAAAGGACAGTTTAATATATAAAGTTGTTCCCATCTGGACAAGATTAAATTTGCATACGTGGGGGCACATTTGGCCCCCATGGCTACTCCCCTTTTCTGTTGAAAAAATTCTCCCTGAAAAAACATAAAATTGTTATGAAGGATGATATCCATAAATGTTAAACAGTTCCTGAAATCGTCCACTGTAAACATTTTACTGTCCCTCATACTGTCTTCAAACCACTGGAGCCCTATGTCATGAGGGATAGAGCCAAACAGATCTACAACATCTAAAGTGACAAAGGCCAGTTCTGGGGAATGTAATTCAGGTTTAACACACCTAAGGAAGTCCCATGAATCTTTCAGAACTATTGGACTGTCATATGACAACTTTTTCAGTTTGTCATCTACAAATTTGGCCAAAGAAGTTGTAACTGAACCTTCAGATGCCACAATAAGCCTAAGTGGAGGATCATTTGGGTCCTTATGTACCTTTGGTATTCCAAAGACAGATGGAACCCTTGGCTGTGAATTTAATAAAAAATTGTAAATATCTTTACTAATAGACCCCTCTAACAGCAGGTCATAAAGTAATAACTTGACTTTAGAATGTGCTAAATTAACCTCATTAATAGAAGCTCGTGAATATTTAGCAGTGTCATTTAATAAGTCCTTCATTTTGGATTCATACATGATGAAATCCATCAATACTGTGCCACCCTCTTTGTCTGGGTGCATAATTCTAATGTTCTTGTTGTTTCTCAATTCATTCAGTATTACTCTTTCCATTACAGACAAGTTCGGGAATATCTTGTGCTCGGATAAAACTTTCCTGATCTCTCTTTCTAGAATAATATCTAGGTTTTTCAATTGTGGATGTAGTGGTGGGTTTACAGTGCTTTTTCTCTTTAAGGGACCTATTTGTCTGGATTCTGTGTTGTTTTCCTGAAATATTAAAGAAAAATTCATTTTCCTAAGAAATAGTTTTAAATCTACAATGGATCTAGGTAAACTTGCTTTTCTAGTAGGAATAAATTTAAAACCTTTAGATAAGAGGTCAAAATGTTCCTCTTTTAATTCTATATTACTGTAGTTAAAAATCTTATAATCATCCAGTGTAAAAATATATCCATGCCTATCCATGTTCCATCTGTCTTTGGAATACCAAAGGTACATAAGGACCCAAATGATCCTCCACTTAGGCTTATTGTGGCATCTGAAGGTTCAGTTATAACTTCTTTGGCCAAATTTGTAGATGACAAACTGAAAAAGTTGTCATATGACAGTCCAATAGTTCTGAAAGATTCATGGGACTTCCTTAGGTGTGTTAAACCTGAATTACATTCCCCAGAACTGGCCTTTGTCACTTTAGATGTTGTAGATCTGTTTGGCTCTATCCCTCATGACATAGGGCTCCAGTGGTTTGAAGACAGTATGAGGGACAGTAAAATGTTTACAGTGGACGATTTCAGGAACTGTTTAACATTTATGGATATCATCCTTCATAACAATTTTATGTTTTTTCAGGGAGAATTTTTTCAACAGAAAAGGGGAGTAGCCATGGGGGCCAAATGTGCCCCCACGTATGCAAATTTAATCTTGTCCAGATGGGAACAACTTTATATATTAAACTGTCCTTTTATTGGTTGTTGGTCCTGATACAAAAGGTTCTTGGATGACATAATTATTTTTTGGACAGATACCTATCAAAAATTTACAGAATTTTTGTACTACATTAAAAACACAACGAACTTTTTGGACTTTACTCATACCTACAATACGGACAACCTTACTTATTTGGATGTTTGTATCAGGAAGAAATTAGGTGTTTTTTCATCCAGTATTTATCGAAAGGAAACATTTTCCAATTCTTATTTACATTACAAGAGTAGTCATCCCCATTTTCAGAAAAGGAATCTGGTTAAGGGACAGCTGGTTAGGGTCAGTAGAATGACCTCCGACGATGGTGATTTTTCAAATGAGTGTGCAAAACTAATGGAAATGTTTAGCAAATGGGGTTATCCAAATTCCTTACTACAAGAAGTAACTGATTCAGTGGTTCAGGAAAGGAAAAATAGATTTGCCCCTATTCTTGGAAAACCTATTCAGGAGGTTAAAGAATCAAGTATTCATACCCAAGAAGGGAAAAAGTGGGATGATGCATATATTATGGATTTCTCTGGAGATGCAGGAGTTGTGAAACAGATTATCACCAGAGAATGGAATAGGTTCACTGAGATTTCTGACTTAGAGGTATTGAAAAACAAAACACTTACATTTATATATCGTAAAGATTTAAATTTCAAACAACTTTTTGAGTTTGGAAAGGTTAACACCTTCTTAAAAAGACCAGGTACTTTTAAATGTGATACTTGTCCACAATGCCCCTTTATACTCAATGAAGGTAGTATCTTAGTTGCATCAAGAGACAGGGAGATTACCAGCAAATGGTTTTCCAATTGTAACACCAACGGTGTGGTATATTTTGCTACTTGTAAGGTTTGCACTTCATTTTATATAGGAAAAACTGAGAGAAAGTTAAGGAACCGCATATATGAACACTGTTATGAAATTAGGAAACAAAACAACAAAAATGCCCTATACAGACACACTTTGACTTGTCCGCAGGCTAAATTTCTTTTCTTTGTTTTGGAAGTTGTACCCAAGGAATTAAGAGGTGGTATGTGGGAGGCCAAACTTGAATATAGGGAGTTATTTTGGCAAATTAATTTAGATTCCACAAAACCACCAGGTTTAAATGACATGATTTCCATCTCTTCAGTTTTAAAATTAAGGGCAGCCAAACTGTGATTTTAAGTATAGCCACAAGATGGCACTATATACAAGGTTTTGTGAGGTATGGTTAATCACATAGTAATATAAAAGCAGATTTTATTATAATTAAATTAACTAAATGTATTTTTTGATATACAATTTAATTTTAAAAGTTTTAATTGTTGAATTAATACATATTAATTTATGGAAAGTATTATAAATTATATATTTTAACTTGGAAAGTCTAACAAATGATTTTATGAATTACATTATTTATACTGTTTAATTAATTTGATTGATTAATTACTATTGCAATTTGCACAATTGGATGAGTATATAAGAGTTTTAGTGATGACTGTTAATTGTTTACTTCTGATGAAGACTTGAATTTTGGGTCGAAAACGTATTTCCTGTGTTTTGGCGTTATTGTGAATAAAGTGCTTGTTTTTCACTCAAGTGTTTGGTTTCTGACCTTCCTTTGGACACTCGTTGCAAGTCCATTCTTTGGGTTTTGCTTCTTTTTATTGTACCTGTTAAATTTTGTTTTGTGTTCCCCAAAGAGCTAAGTTAAACTCATTTAAATATCAAAATATGTCTATGAGATAACATAGTTTCATGTCGCCATCTGTGTCTTTGTAGAATTGTACATGGTCACAGTTTTTGTTTGAGAGAAATATAATTGTTTCTTCTCTCAAGTCACAAAGTATTTTACATATCAGACCTCATGAAAGTCAGTGGGATTTGGCATGTAATAATAACATTGTATGAGAACAGCCCGTTTCATCACACAACTTTGGAAAAAGTTTGAATTTAAATCTCTTGACTTTATAAAAGTTGCTGTCACATACCTCTCAACCTCTTGGAGCAAGAAATCTGGATAAAGCCGTAAATAAAAGTGGGACAAAGACCCAAAAATAGGAACAATTTTTAAATGTTGCTCTTACAAACGTAGAAAGTTGCTAGAATAACAGGTTTTGTGTTAGCATGAATATTCTGAAGGGTATAAAGTCTGAAATTCAAATGTCTGTTATTATTTTCTAACTTTAGTTTTTAATGAGTTGCCACTAATTTGACAGAAAAACACAATTTTATGAAAAACTGACCAAAAATATGAAGCAAAAATCTGGACATTCTGAGAAAATCTGTACAGTTAAGAGGTATGTGTCTTAGCCATTTTTAATAACTCATTCAACTCTCCATTTGTATTTCTGTTTGCTAACATTTCCTGATGTATCAATCAGTGTGACCCTTCTATTTCTGATGATGCTTACTTCATTTTTAAAACTAATCTGGAGTGCTATATTATTATGAATTATGTGAATTTTAAGTCAGCACTTAAAAAGCAATCAAACAATGCTGAAAACATTTCAGTGGAAGTTGTATGACTCTTTGGCCCCAAGCAGTTCAAAAAACTCATTAATTTAATGTTCTTCTAAGTCTATGTGTCTACAACGTTACAATGCTTTATCAGCAATCTCTATTGATTCATTTAACTGAAGTGCATACACATTTGACATTTTAATTTTATGCATAAGTTGCTGATGAATATCCACTCATCATAATTATTCAGTTCAAAACAGTATTATTAGAAGAGTATTGCTTTTATTCCCTGAGCAGATTTTCTAACATTGTTTAGCATGTATCCAAACTGCAAGGCAGAATCAAGTCTTCACATTTTGACTAAAGCCTTTGCTGCAATAATAGTGTATGTTTCAGGCAAAGTACATCGAATGGACATTCCAACCCTGTAAATTCTAATTTGGAACACGTTCTTGTCGCCCTATTCAGTGCCAGGAGCCTTAACAAAAATATGTCTGAACTTGAGGCTCTCCTGCAACTGGAATGTATTCATCTATGTCATTACAGAGACATGGTTTCACAGCAATGAACGTGCTCCCTCTATTCTTGAGTATAGAGCCTATCAGATTGTTAGATCTACTGGCAGTTGTTGGGGGTATCATTATTTGTCAAAGGATATCATCTCCTCAAGACAGATTTACCAGGACACCACAATTGAAATCCTAGATGTCGAAATCACCATAAACAAGACTAATTGCCACTTCACAGCTCGCTACAGAACACTCTCTTTGTCCCCTTTTGAGCATGATAGCTATCTCAGCTCATTAGCTAAAACTCCCATTAAATGCAATACCTTTCTATTGGGGGATTTCAACTGTCTGTTAATAAACCGGTTGACCTACACTGCCAATGATTAGCATTCCCACTGCTTCCTTGACATTATAAATGCTAATTCTCTTTTACAAATATGTAACCATCCTATTATGGGACCAATATCCTTGATCTAGTCCTCACAAATACCGTCACTTCTGGCACATCTCCATATGTAATACCATGCCTTGCAAAATTAGATCATAAAAAATGACCTTTTCCTTTGAAACTGGTAGTACTTCCCCTGCAAATACCTATGTGTTTAGAGGCTTCTCGAAAGCAAACCTTCTTCGGTTACTTGATGAACTAAATAAATTTCACTGTAATTCTCCTCCAGTGGATCCCATTGCTAAAGCTGCTGCCTATGGCTGACTTCTACTCCCATTTAAATAGTTGTATTGATAAGGCATTCCCTATTAGCTGCATATATGTTGAGAAATTAAAAAAAACAAACCTATATGATGGGATACTTGTATAAATAAATGATATAACAAAAGAAAGAAATTGTTTACCTATCTTAAGAGCACACTTAAGCAAACTAGTAAGGAGCTTAAGGAAACTATTCGGAAACTCAAAGCTAAATATGAACTTATATAGCCACAGAAATAAAAAAATAATTACAAATCTTGCTTTAGATCAGGAAATTAAGAACTAACAGGAAACAGTGTTAGGAGATAGTCAACAATTATACCGCATACTCTAACCCAAAAGAAGTAGCTAATATCCTAGCTATCAGATTTAGAGCAAAGTTTACTCCACCCTCAGTAATAGTTATTGCAGAGATTCCACATTCTTGCCACCCCCTTTAATTACTATGGAACAAGTTCTTTCAGCCCTCTCAAAAGCTAAGAACATCTCATTTATGGGCTTTGATAACATACTAGGTTGTCTGATTATCAGTGCCAAACATAACCTATCTGAACCCCTACTTAACCTCTTCAGATTAAGCATCTCCACTTGTTGCATTCCTAAAGTCTGGAAAGCAATCATTGTAATGCCATTAAACCAGGGTTACCCACCCATGGGCACTAGTAACTTTAAACCCATTAGTCTCACAAGCCTCATATGTAAAGCTATGGAGCATATTATCTCAAACCTCGTTAATCTGGGAATTAAAAATCTCTTCACACTGGACCCTTATCAGTTTAGTTTTGTCAGTGGAAGATCTTACCTTTTTAACCTAATTTCTTTGAAGTGAAACAGTGGATAGTGGTTATGTAGTACATATGTTATCTCTGGATCTGGCCAAAGCTTTTAATACTATTGCCCATACAGGCATTACTAACAGACCTGTAAATATGAATATAAATCCTTCTGTTGTGCAGAACATAATTAACTGGTAGTCTGTGAGAATGCATGGAGTTAGAGTTATAGGTGCTACTTCTAAAAGCGAAAAACGTTACCAGCAGCATACAGCAGGGATCAGTGTCAGGACATCTCCTACATGATACATGTTTCTTAGACATTCAAGCCAGCCCTTCTGGTTTATGGTGATTGAACTTTGTAGACAACTATACATAGTGTGTTGTTATACAATCTTCCACTGACTTACAATTCCTCCATGTTAACAACTGGTGCAATGTCAATGGTCTCAAATTAAATGTGAAAAAAGTATAGCATAGTTCATTTTGTAAGCAAAATATTTTTGCATACCATTGAGGTGACACACTCCTCCCACTGTTGAAACAAACACCGGACTGTGTAAATGCCTCATTAAAACACCAAATTGCAGTAAAGAGGTAATAGAAACACTGCAAGTCATAGAATTAGTCTTCCAAGTAGAACCGTAAATTTTTAACACAAAAAATTAGCGCTTTCATCTCTTCACCATGAAAAAACTTCATCAGATCACTGTTGTAAGGGATCTAGGAATGCTTACTGATAATTCCTTATCATTTGACAATCATACCCTGTAGTAGTTCAGAAAGCTTTCTATCTGGCTTATCTTATTTCCAATTACATCTCCGCTAGATCCACTGACATCTTAATTTCCATTTACTCATATCACATTAGACATCTTATTGAATATGTCATGTATCTGTCTAAATATATCATTCAACTTGAGGGACCTCAGACATTAATAACTAAAAATATCACTGGCCTCAAACATCTTAAGTTATCCGGACAGGCTGTGACAGGCCTATCACTGTACTCAATCTCTTACAGACTCCTCCATGGAGACATGTGCCTAGCTTTTTGAGCCATGAAATATCCAACCTTTTTTAACCTCCTATTCCTTCACAGAACAAACAGTACTTTTGCTATCAGTTTAAAGGAGCTAATCCTTCATTAACAGATAAATAAGTCATGTTGGCATGATAGGTTCATATCCCTCAGCTTTATAGCAAACTTCCACTACATGTCACGCAGAGTAGTACCCTTGCCACCTTTATGGTAAACCTAAATAAATAGATAGGCAGCCTCAAATTCTCACTGGGTATATATGGTCTTGCACTTCTTGAGGCTGGTGAGCATTTTTGAATAGGGGGTTTTGGCTAGGCTTATTATGGTGTGCAGGCTGATTGCACAGTACTTACCTATACCTATGATTTTTTTTTTTTTTGCTGTTGTCATTGTTTGTAATGTAAAGTGCTATAAAAAGCTAACTCATTTCCTGTAACTTTGTATACATTAACAGTGTTTGCTGAGATTTTAGTTTATTCCCTTCTTTTAAATAAAACTCAAGTGACATTTTCTAGTATTGTTGATGTTTAGTATACAAGTGGCTTTTAAGTTTTGCTGGAGCCATATGAAGGATCATAATTATGTTTTTTTTCTTTTAAACTCTGGAGAAGCTATGTTACTAACATACCTTTCAGACGGAGACATTTTTTCACTTAAATCACTTAAAAATGGCGTATGTGTTCTTCCATACTTTCAGCTGCTGTAGTCTCACTTGCATCACATTTGATGCTCTGCATTGCTAGCTGGTTCCTCCTTCGGATTAGATTATCACCAGTAGTTCCACTAACTTGAGTTTTTAAAGAAGTATAACTTCCATTGATTATTCATATCAGTATATAAATAAAAAAATAACCATGGTGTTACACATTCTCTGTCATAGCAGGTATGTAATTCATGCACCTTGAAGCACGGTAACAAATAATTGCAATGGCACATGTGCCAACTGTGGAGGTGTAACTGTCATGATCCCTGTCATGATCTCTGCTTCTAGGCGAGTTCAGATCACTGTCAACAGAAGTGTTGGTTGCCTTTTTTCCAGTAGCTAAGTTATTATAACTGATGATCTGCGGGTTCACTGAACAGGTTATTATGAATGATGGTCTGATGATTTGTGGAATTCTTATATGTTTTACAGAACCCCATGGTTCCACAGACCTCAGTTAAAGAAAATTTGTTTTAGCATAACTAGGTAAAAACCTGCTCTGCTAAAAGAATTTGCACTCATGACTCAGAGAGATGTATTTAATAACACAATTACCAGTCATGCATATTTGATGCATTGCTTTCCTGATACAAGTAATAACAATTTTCTGTTGAAGAAAAACGGCATGTCAGAGCATCGGGCAGATGAGTCGGTACATTGTGGGAGGCGCTATGATACTGTTTTTTTTGTACTTAGCTGTGATAATTACCGGTACCTTATGTTAAATATGAAAATGGGTCAGGATAGAATGCTATAAACTGTACCAACAAACTACAAATAAGGCATTTTAGCCATTTAGCTTTTATGTTTACAGTCTGTTTCCCACAGCAAAGTTTACTTTACTTTTATTTGCTGAACTACAATGACCAATGCATGCATCACTTCAAATCTCATTCCTCTAGGTTGTAAATGCTATATTTGTAAGAACATAAAACTAATTTTAATAGGATGTCGAGTACAGCATTATTCCCTATTACCATCACTACACACATGTTTGCTGTGTCATTGTGCTGAAAATGTGTGTCTCTGTACTGTACATTAGTACTACCCATGACATAACATTTTGTGGTCATCCTCCCTTTCTAAAGTACTAAATTGGAACAGAAAGAATAAATTCACTTTGCTGAAGTACGTCCTTTCATCTCACCTGTGCACCTGCTTAGTCATAGGTGTTAGAACAACAGTTATCATTTAACAATCATCACTGGGATGTGCTTTTATTGAATGCCCATAAAGGCTGATCTTCAGGTGAAGTACATACTTGATGACCTTCACTAATATATACAATGCATTTTTAGTTGCTCTATTGATACGTCCTTGCTTTCAAAACAAATGGTTTCCTGTGGTTGCATTTGTTAGCCGAAATACTCTTCAGCTGCCAAATTAAAAAATGACGAGCAGTAAATTATGAAATGTATAGGCAATGTTATCTGTCCGTTGGAGTAAAATCCATCTTTTGAAAGCTGTTGGAGAACATGAAAAATAAACCTGTGAATCTGTTAGCAGAGTGAACTGTGAGTTTCTTTTTAATGCTAAAAGGATGCTATCTCAGACAATGTGCCTAACTGTAGGTGAACGGATAAAGGCCTAGTAGTGGTCTTGCTCCAGGAGAGCTGTTGTGTATGATTGGTTAAATGAATTACAGTATCTGGATGCTATATTTATTCAGCTATGCAAACAACCATTGGATTCAACTTGCTGTACTTTGCACGGCTAAGTGTTGCATTAAAATATTCACACAGCAATGCAAAGTACAGCATCACGGGGAGCATATGAAACACTAGTACTTACAGGAAGTAAAACTTAACAGTCTTTATTGCAAAAAAATAAAAAATAAAGAGAGACAGAGAGAGAGACATTGGCAAGGAACATGGTATATCATAACGCAGTCCACATCTGCTTCCAGAGCACAGATCCAGAAATAAGATGCAATACATCGTAAAGTAGTTTGATGAATACTTTAAGATGATTTTTAAATAATGCGTGTTAAAAATTTAGTTTTGATGAATGGATAATCAGCATATACTCTGTGCAAGCTTATGGCTTAATTCTTGTTAAATTCAGAATTGTGAAAGTTAGTTGCCTGATGTTATTTTATTATGTGTCAGATCCATAGACTTAATTCAGTTTTTATTCTGCTATTAAAGTTATTTTTGGTCACTGTCTTGTTGAAAATTATTTCAGTTGTTTAACCAACTCCAGTACACTGCAAATTCAGCCATGCAAACCTAGACATCCAGAGGCACTATTGTGCTGAATCCAGTACTCTATAAATACGTTTTCCCTGTTGTGTCAAGTTATGGCAGTATAAAAACTGAAGGCAATGCACAAGATTTTTTTTAACTGTAGAAAGTAATGCAGTATGGCAGTATAAAACTGAATCCAGTGCTATGACTGACTTGCTCAGTTTCTTTCATTCTTTCTTTCTCTTTCTCCGTCTTCTTTTCCTTCTTTTCTAGGGTGCTCTATTTTAACTTGATCTATGACCATAAACAGGAAATACAATCATTTCCAATTACACTTATCCATAGCATTTACAAACAGGCCACAGCTTCAGCTTTTACGTCTAATATTACTTAGGCGTTCCACATTCCTCTTGTCTGTATGTTGTGCTTTTCACCTGACATAAATCTTGCCAGGTTAACATTTAGCACAGTATTGCACAAAGAACTGTAATTTAAAATAATTCTGAGCTTCAGTACACTGTTTTTTTGCCTTGTAAGAAATGAAAACAGCTATGTTTAATCCGCATATTTAAAATTATTAGCAAGCCTGGAGCAAAAAAAAAAGATGAGAAATCTGATAACTATTTGTTTTTATAAATACTGTTTTTGTCAAGTAACAGAAGACGTCCTGCATATTTCCTCCTTGAGAACAACAACATCAGTACAACTTTTCCCAAGTAACGCATTGCATTTTTATGACCATAAAGGCAATGCAGCAATTATTACTTATACAGGATAGTTGATTTTTTTCTCATTTTTATGAGAAAAGTTTGCCTTCTTGACTTGATGCTTTTGACATTATATGAACTTCTTACAGATGACCCTAACTTTAGCCTTTATCCACCAGTACCACAGCACCATGTAAATCAAGTTGTGAAAACCTATATAGTAGCTGACAAAAGTACTAAATTTGCCTATATCCTTGACAAAATCATGTTGAGTACTGCCAATTCTTTGTACCCTACTAAAAGAGTATGGGGAAGATTGCCAAATACTTGCCTTAGAGGACAGCTATCTGTATATGAGGTTTGCTGGTGTTCATGTGCAAATCAGATATAATTCTATTTCAACAACAGTGAAATCAAACCCAAGATGAAAATTTTATTTTATTAATATATTCTGAATGCTTAACCTAAATTGTTATTATTCAAGTAGGGAATTTAATCCTTAAAGGAAGTCTTTTCTATATTCTAAGTAAGGAATCAAAGCATCTAGAGAGCACACTTAATATACAGTATTTACATTATTATGTAACTACTGTATGTTATTATATATAAGGTCAGGTGGCACTCTGCCAGGATAATCCTATGGCTAGGCTTGTAAAGGCCCCAGGGCCATTAGCCTAGTACACACCTATGAACCTATGATGACAAGAGGTCATGATATCGGTTCATGCCAAACAGTTGTCAGTGGTCAGTGTTTGATGGTGGCATCTCTTTCCCCATGGCTATGACTTGTTTTTGCAAATATTGTTTTCCATCCAGCAAAAATATGTTAAAAACCGAAATGAATTGCAATGACTTTCTATTAGGTTATCAGTATTTCATATCCTTTAACTAGCAGATGATTGCAGTACGATGTTTACTCTTTTCTCTATGTGAGAAATTAATACTACTAGGCAAATGTCTTGCACCTTATATTGTTATTATACTCTGACATATGTCATTACCTGTCAGACTGTGTCTTTGCTATAAATACGCTGTTTTTTTTCCCTCTGAAATGCTAGATTATACTCTTATATTATGTGAAATTTTGCTTGTCTGAATATATGGAGCCTTCCTTGTGATATTATACTCTGTCATACAGGTCATTTCTCCTGTTGAACTGTGTCTTTACGATAATTATACTGTTTCTTTTTTCATCTGATATGCTAGATTGTACTCTTATATTATGTAAATCTCATATGTCTGAATATATGGAACTTTTATCCCCGGGCCTCCGCTGAAAATGGGCATATACCCAGTCGGACTTTCCCGTTCAACAAATGTAAAATAAAATAAATAAATTAATTAAAAGCTACAAAATGCTACTGTATTTGCACTATTGTTAAGAAGTCTGTCAGTTTCTCTAACACCAAGTAGACCCTTAGCTGATGCAAATAGTAACCATATTGTCATGCCCTTTCAAAAGCTTCCTAAATGTGTTAAAGTTGCCACTAACCCTTAAATATTAGCCCTGATCTACCTGCAGC
Organism: Protopterus annectens; assembly: GCF_019279795.1. Classification (NCBI taxonomy): domain Eukaryota; kingdom Metazoa; phylum Chordata; order Ceratodontiformes; family Protopteridae; genus Protopterus; species Protopterus annectens. The sequence goes on along the minus strand of NC_056745.1, from coordinate 413,154,961 downwards.
CATTCCAAGTATTAAAACAAAATCAATTTATTTAGACAAATTACTACTTAATGAGCCCTGATCATAAATAATCACAATAAGTCATGCTAGAAGAAGACTTTTGAGTATTTTGCATAGGCAAATAACACTATCCATCCTTGGACATAAACTGGGTAAATATTCACTTTCAGAATTAGTCATTAGTTTTTCTGACATACGAAGTTCCTCTTCATTAAGTTGTATTAGTTCAACGTTTGAGTATCTTTAGATGATTCATGGCATGCTTGTTGACATTGCCTTTATCTCATATCATGACCATCTCATTATAGTCGCTCCTTAGCTTATTAAGAGCCTCTCATTGTGAAATGCAGTTTTTAAAGACATTCATTTTATTCCTGGTTCACGTTTTCTTGCTTATACAGTGTCTCCTAATCAAGAATAATAATCTCAAAATGCAGACAGAAAGTAAAACAGCAGCTAATAGCTGAATATGGGAACTTTGATAAACTCATTTATTTGGCGCAGGCTTTTCTCCGTCAATTAAGTTAACAAGGTCTCTCAAAACATTCAAAATGTACAGCTTCATTTAATAAAATGTTTTAAATAAAATGGTCTGAACAGAATTTTTTTTCTATCAATCATCCTTTGCTTTACCGTACATGTAAAATCAACAATAAAGTTTAACCCAAACATTAATATTTTGATTCACTCTTCATGCTTTAGTAAACTTGGAAACTTAACATTTTCAGTTTCCAGTTCACTAAATAATATATCTGTCTACAAATAGCAGTGCTCTTGTACACAATCTGCTTTTATGCCACTGCCTGTTTGCTGTACAAAAAGACTCTAGATTTCAGGTTTTCTTTTCCCTTCTTGTCAGCCCCCCACTTTTCTTGTTCTGTTTTTCTGTGTTACAGTCATATATGCAGCACATGGTAACATAAAGGAAAGAGGCAGGATTCAATAAAACTGGAAGAATACGAATCAGCAATTGAAAATGACACCTGACATTTATTTTTATCAGTTCTGCTATAAAATGTTGACTTCCTGAAAGTCAACATGCAGAAAGAACAAAAAAAAGAAAAAAATGCCCAAAACTGAAAAGGCAAAAATAAAAAAAAAAAAAAAATGTAGTTGTTTTTTGCTGGGAGGCAAGCCCCCCTGCACCTCCCAATAACTCCCCAGCCCCAAATGTATATATACCATCTTCATGATTGTATCAGCTCGAAGAAGGAAAAATCTCACAAAACAAGTGTGTCATTGAACCCACATATTCAATGATTATTTACAGGAAATATCTTTTGGCTTTTTGCCATACACCTTTTTTTCTTTATGCCACTGACACTCGAGAAATTTCATCTGGAGCATGTGTAGAGAAGCCATTTTTCTTTTCTAGTTTATAAGACACCAAAGAAGTAAATGTTGAGTTAATAATATATTTTTGTTTAGCTAGTTCTTAAGAAAGAAACAGGTCATTTTCTCACACCACAAATGAACCAGGTCTAAGAATGAAACCAGACAACTAGTTGAGCTAGTTAAAAAAAAGGAGGACAGATACAATGGTTTATAGGCTGCATTCTTTGGAAGTTTTGTGGGATTTCTGTATTACTGCAGATGGATGTTATTGGTGATGCAGGGCCCCCAACCATGGATGCCCAAGCTCAGGTGGGTGAATAACTTAGGAGTCAAGACAATGCTGTAGTCATTTCACTATGATGTCACTGACAATATGGCAGGGAGACCATAAGGAGGAAAAGGTCTTCCTCACTTGAGTGATAAAAACTACAAGGAACTCACCCAAGGAAAATATATACTTTCCTCACAAGAGGAATCCTTGAAAAAAGCCATCAGATGATGAATGATAAGGACACTAAAATCTTCCATCACTTTTGCTGTATTCAAAATCCTAAACATTTCTAGTAATTTTTCTTGGTTAAGAGTATTTTCAGGGTTCAGCATTTTGATATAAAAAATCTTAAGCCTCTAATTTAGAACATTTCTGTAATTTATTCGGAATCTCATTAGTCTTGGGAAAGACAAGACTTACGTTTCCTGATAGCTTGATCAATGAATGTTTCAAACAGAACCTAAGTGTACACATGTGAGCTAGCAGCTAGAGCTATTGATAGATTTATCCTAAAATTTGATTAGTGGAGAATTTATTCAGTCAGCTGCCAAGTTACAGTATCAGCTGCAATATATTATGTTACTGTATAAAACATAAAGAAAAAGTTCATATCTTTAAATCTAAATTTCTCCAGTAATGGAAAAAAAGACCTCATATCTAAATAAATAACATTGTTACTATTCACACAAATCAAAGTACTGCTTTTACTGCTTCAGATGCCTAAGGAAAATTTGGACAGATACTATCATAAATTTTATTTGTGACCTAGCAAGGGTCTTGTAAAACATGCATCTCCCTTCCTTAATGCACCATTTTCAAAAATAAACAAACAAAAAAACACATTTACTCCTGTCTGAGCACCAAAGTATATATCACCAAACAGAATTTCATAGCTCCAGAGTAGGCCCCCCAACTACAAAATTATAGCTCATGCTCAAGTTACTTTCTAGATTTTGTTAATTAGTAGTCCAATTACCAAAAAGACCAAACATCCTTCAAAATATTGTGCAGAAAAAGATTAAGATATCAAATTTTACTTTCAAGAAAACTATATTCACTTCTCTAGTGATTACTGCGGTGGTGGTGCTGCAGTAGCATTGTCACCTCACAGTTAGACATTGCACGTTCGATTCTCAGTTAGAGCGTCTTCTGTGTGTCGACATGCGTGAATGGGCTCGCTGAAGGTTGTGCGTTAGGCCCGGCAAGCAAGCACGTAAAAATCTACTGCCAATCATTAGCGGACCAGAGTTCCGCTGTGGCGACCCCTAACCGGGAAAAGCCGAAAGACAGTTTTTATATTCACTTCTATAGTGACTACATAGGAATCGCCACACTAAGAAGTTAATGTTTACTGATAGTATAAATATAAACACATCATATTACTAAGCATTCAAGTTACAAATTAGGTATTTAACTGCAGTGCATTTATTGAAAAGGCAATCTAAAACAGACCAGATGGAATAACTCACATATATACATGAATTAAGTGCATGTGAAAACTCATGCGCATGTGTGTGTGTGTTTATGTATGCATATATATAAGTATATATATATATATATATATATATATATATATATATGTGTGTGTGTGTGTGTGTGTGTGTGTGTGTGTGTCTATGTATGTTTATATATCTATATCTATATTTATATCAATATATATATATATATATATATATATATATATATATATATATATATATATATATACACACACACACACACACACATGCACACACACACACACACACATATATATATATATATATATATATATATATATATATATATATAAAATCATAGGTTGGTACTAAGCTATCGGCCCTAGGGCCTATACAAGCCTAGCCAAACAATTCCCTGGATATTTCTTCCCACAATATTTACTTCCCTGGACCCTTGTCTAGCAGGGCAACTAACATGATCCCTGGGGTGAATTTACTATCTCCCATCCAATCGTCAAGGTTCCTCTTGAAGAGGGCCATTGAGGCACTCTGCTTGACATGTATGGGCAGTCTATTCCAGAGTATGGGAAGTCTCTGGGTCAAGAACCTATCTCTCCAGCATGTTTTGTTCATTGTGATGACAAGGTTTAGATTCCTGGAGCATGTGGCTCTGAGGGATTGAGATTTCTTTAAGTGGAGCATGTCCAACAGCTCAGGGTTTGACATAACCTTGAATGTTAAGCAGAGATCGCCTCTAAGTAGACGATGTGCCACAGAGTATAGCTGGAGTTCTTTTAGACAGTCAGCATAGGGCATCTGCTTTAGCCCTGTAATTCTTTTAGTGAGGTATTTCTGTGGTCTTTCCAGCTGTTGCAGCTGTCTTGTGAGGTACATATCAAACAGGGCGTTGTATTCTATAATGCGTCTAATGAGCGATGAGTACAGAGGGACAATGACCTCCTTTTTTCTGGATGAAAAACCCTTAGTGATGAGGTGTGCCACATAGAAGGACTTCCTGATGTTTGTGGCGATGTGGTTATCGAAGGTGAGACCACTGTCCACCTGTGTCCCTAAGTCTCTCATCACACTTTTGGTGTTTAGTGTACTGCCACCTATGTGGTAATTCATGGTTCCATGATTTTTCGCAAAGGGGATAACTATACATTTCTTAGCATTAACCTTGAGCCCATGGCTCTGGCACCAAGCATCTGTTTTTGTAAGGTGCTTTTGTAGAATATCCACATCATTTGGGGATCCAATAATGGCTCCCAGTTTGCAGTCATCTGCGAACTTTGTTAGCCAGAGTTCCTTAGTGTTGGCCTGTATTGTAGATGCCAAACAAGAGTGGTCCCAGGACTAAACCCTGAGGTACTCCACTTGTCACTTGTCTGGAGCTGGATTTGGAGTCAGCTACTTTTACAGTCTGAGTTCTGTCAGTAAGCCAGTTGGCAGCCCATCAAGTGTCGTAGGGATTTATGCCCAGCTTAGTGAGTTTATTTATGATTCCAGAGTGGGGGATGGTGTCAAAGGCCTTGGCAAGGCCAGATAGGCTGTGTGGACCACCTTACTCTCGTCCACAGCTCTGGAGACTCATTCGAAGAAGTCAGTCAGGTTCAGGAGACAAGATCAGCCCTTCACAAACCCAAACTGGGTGAGGTTGTGTGTTTGAAGGTTGCCAATGTCTTTGTTTATAAGTTCCATGATAATGCATTCCATGCCCTTGCAGATCAGGCTCATCAGACTGATGGGATGGTAGTTCCTGGGATCCAAGGTAAATCCCCCCTTGTGGAGTGGGGTAACTTTAGCTGTGCCCCACTCAGTAGGCATGAAGCCTGAGGTGAGGCTATGATTAAACATGACACTTAGGTAAGGTGCCAGTTCATTTTGTAGTTCATGTAGTACACAGCCTGGGATGTCATCTGGCCCATGGATGCTGTATTCTTAGCTTTGGAGAGTGCGGTTTCTACCTGTGTGGCCATGATTACAGGATTTTGGCAATCTTTTGGTATTGAGATGGGCCCTTTAGGGGGTGAGAGGGGGATGAAGTTAGCACTAAATCAATCTGCCAGGATATTGGCAATATCCTTGGGATCAGTATATTTAATGCCATTCTGTTGTAGCTCAGAGCAGATCTGAGCATTGCCATTTAGATTCTTGACATAACTATAGAATGCCTTGTAGTTGTCTTTGGAATCTTTGGCAATTTTATTTTCCTAACTAGCTTTGGAGGATTTTATGAGGGATCTCAGCTTCTTACTGAGGCTGGTAATGGAGTTTTATGCATCCTGGGATTTTCCTCTTTTCTGCAACAGTTCTTCCTTCTGTTGTACAGTTTGTTTATGGCAGGAGACCACCAGACTGGCTTCCTTTTTTTGGAGGAGACCATCTTGGTTCTATTTGGGATGGCACGAATCATGCATGAGTGGATGTGCTTGTATAGTGCCTTAGTGTAGGATTCAGCAGTCGAACTTTCAGCTCCTGTCTGCATGAGTACCATGAGGTTTGTCACTTCTGACTTTAGTAGCATGAAGTTGGCTTTGGAGAAGTCTTTTATGGAGGTTTCCTTACTGGGGGGTGGGGGTGGGATGTGGATGTCAAGGGTGATTTGCTTATGGTCAGACCTGCCCAATGAAGGGGTGATGACTGGTGTGGACCATCTATCTCCCATGTTGGTAATGACCAGGTCTAGGATATTGGAGCCCCTGGTGGGACAATGGATTCGTTGGTCCAGGGCATTGGAATTTATGAATTCCAAGAACCGTTGGGAAAAGGTGTTGGTACCCAAGTAGTTTTCCCAGTTAATGGCAGGGTAGTTGAAATCACCCAGTATTAGGGTGTTTGGTTGTATCTTAATATTTTCCAGTATGTTTAGAAAGTTGTAGTGAGAATTTTGGGGCATGGTGAGGGATCTGTAGCAAGCTACAATTTGGATTGCAGTCTTACCTAGTGTTAGTTGCACCGGGAGAATGTCAGATTCATTGTGTTGGGCAACTAGCCTAGAGGTGTGATTATCCCTGGTGAATATGGACACTCCTCCACCTTTAGTGTTTCGGTCTTGGTTTGGTGGCCAAAAAGTGTGGTAAGAGTTGTAGCCTGGTATTGCAGGGGTGCTCTCTGGAGTCTTGAACCAGTTACTGTACAGATATCGATGTTCTCCATTTTTAGGAGTGCCTCGAGAGAGTGCATTTTGAGGTTTAGACTTCTAGCATTGAGTAGCATTACCTTCAGATTTTGCTTGCTTGTATCTGTTATGGTGGTGGTTTTGTCCTTCGAACCTTGCCTAAAAAAGGCACTATAGGGGTGGCAAGAGCTTTAGCCAGTAACCCAAATCTCAGAGGTGACAGGTGCAGATCATCTCTGGCAAAGCATCATGGTTTGTCGATCATGTCGTCCCAGGCAGACAGATACTGGATCCCCTTTGAATGACACCAGAAGCTTAGCCAATTGTTGAAGTCAATCATTTTGTCCTTATACTGTGGATTTATTTATATGTGTGTATGTATGTGTGTAGATGGCAATGAATTTCAATGAATGTCAGTTCACAAAAAAGTTGTTTTTACTAAAGAGATTAGTACTGCACACTATTCTCAAATATATAGTAGCTGCTTTGGTTTAATAAAAAGATATAGTCTCTTTTGTGGGTTCTAGTACAGCCCATTGTGCTTTCCTCATTTGGATTCCTTGCAGAAAAACACCCATTCTTCTTCAAGTTACTCTGGGCTGTCATCTTTACTGTAGCAAATTCCTCAGAACCACAGTTCCAAGCATAAAATCCCCCTGCATTGACAGTAAACTTCTGTGACAAATAGGGCCATGGCCCATCTTCTTAAACACTACATTAATAGAAAAAATTAGTCTGCTAACAGAAAATCTTTAAGGAGGAAAAGCTTCACTTCACTTGTTGTGTCTTTCGGCTTTTCCCGGTTAGGGGTCGCCACAGCGGAACTCCGGTCCGCTAATGATTGGCAGTAGATTTTTACGTACTGGCTTGCCGGGCCTAACGCACAACCTTCAATGAAAACTACAAGAACCTCATCAAAGACAGAAATAGACTTCCAGAGGTTAAAGCATGCAGATAAGAGGGACTCTTGGAAAACACAAACAAATGACAAATAACAAGGCCAGAAAATCTGACATGAAAAGCATTGTGGGCAGGGGGGCTTCCTAAAAAATAAATAAAAAGGCTTATCACTTTTATTTTATTCAAAATCTTGAACAGTTCTAGTAATCTTTCTTTGCTTAAGAGCTTGTACAAGTTTCAACATTTTACCAGACAGTTGATATAAACGTTTTTTAGCCTCTATTTAAAAATATTGTTGTCATAAATGCAGGTACCTTCCTTAAAAGAATATCAGTATTTACATTATTTGCAAAATATTTGCAACAGCATTTCATCTGCAGCAACATTGTTGCAATGTTTCATTTTGGCACATCATGTGGGAAGAATCACTACACTATGCCACACTGACCCTCTCTGGCTTACAACCCTCACTTTCAGGGCAGTAAATGGGATGCAAGTCCTAGACAGGCCAATATGCATTGTGGTGGGTTGAAACTGGCTAATGTTTTACAGTGACTGTAGCTAGAACACCAGCCTATAAACGTTAGTGCTTCTATTGTTTGTGTATCACTAGGAGGAAGGGCATGGTCTGTGACCAATATAAAGTCTGTGCAAGGTAGTAATACTTCAGTAATGGGAGTTCCCACTTGATCACCAAGCATTTTCTCTTAGTAGTAGAATATTTGGCCCCTGTCCTATTTAGATTAATTTGCAAATTGAAATGCATTCACGTATTTATTTATGTTTGTTTGTTTAGCAGAATAGAGCTCTGATCAGATTTGACCAATTGCAGGCTCAGTCCAGGTGGCATATAATACATTAGACAGTAAATAAATAGTATAAATGCAAGAAAATAGTAATATAAAAGGAAGTAAAGCAGTAATATAGTAAGACTTTGTACATATATACCAGAGGGGGCAAAGGGGGAAGCTACCCTAGGCACAAGCTGTTGGGAGAATGAGCAGCAGTTGCTGATGGTGATTACCAGCATTGATTTATGCAGCCACAAGGCCATCACAGTTTCATGAAACAATGCCAATACCTCATTTGCAGCTATAGCTGAAGCACTCAGTGTGTGTGAGTTAGTAACTGTAGCTATAGTTTGGGCATATACAGATGTGATTTGTCCAATGCTACAGAATACGTCTGAGTAGTAATGCAGTGTTACAAGGTGAATCAGGTGATATGCCCCACAGCACTGTATTTGCACTTCCATTATTTAAACAGATATTTCTTCAGTAGTGCCATGAACTTGGAATAACTGGATGGTTTCTTCAGGTTTGAGGGGAAAGAATGCAACAGTTTGGGGTAAAGTAGAAAAAAAACTGTGATCTGTGCAATGGAGTTTTGGTTAGGTGGGGGGTGGTTGGAGAACTGAGCTTGAGTTCTGAGGCTGCAACAGGGAATGCTTACAATCCATTTGGTGGAGAGTGAAAATGCAGTTTCATGTTGAAAAATTTTAAATAGTAGTGAGCCGAGAGGGAGGTCAGCTCTTTGTTTCTTGGGTAAACATTGGGCCATCTTGAGGGACAGATAGTGATGCTCTTGTTGAGAGGATTTGGCTATGATATGGTATTTTTTATTGGAGTGCAAAAAGGATGTCCTACCTTTGGCTGACCTGATTAACATTGAAAGAATGTAAGATAGTTGCTGTGCCCAAAAGAGAAAGTATATGATTTTTGATCTGATTATTCTCAATGTGAGTCAGAAAGTTAAATATCTGAGCCAGCCACCACATCCCAAAAGAATAAATGGCTTCTGTATTGTGATTGTGTACATCCGTGGTGGGGCAGCGGTAGCATTGTTGCCTCACAGCAAGAGGTTCTTCTCGTTCGATTCTCGGCTGGAGTGCGGGGAGTGCCTTCTGTGTGGAGTCTGCATGTCCTCCCCACGGTTGGGTGGATGTTTGAAAGACATCTGTAAATGGGCGTGCCTTCATTGAAGGTTGAACATCGAGCTGACACCTCAGCATTCATCAAAATCTACTGACAATCATTAGTGGACCGGAGTTCTGCTGTGGCGACCCCTAACCGGGAAAAAGCTGAAAGACAACAACAACATTGTGATTGTGTTGGCCTTTTATCGCTGTTTGTGCTTTCTGATATATACATGTAGATATATATATATATATATATATATATATATATATATATATATATATATATATTTTGTGGGTCCCACAGATCATTGCTTTGGTTTCGTTAGGGTTGAGCAGGAATTTTTTGTAGATGAGTGAGTCATTTTCAGATATCTAGAAGTTTAACTTGAAATTGATCCTGGATGTTTTGGTTTCTATGTCTTGATCTACAGAGAACCAAATCACCGGAGTAGAGTAGTAGCTGTAAGTGAGTTTAGGGTGTTCTTCTTTTCATGGTTCTATGAATGCTCTTTTCATGGTTCTATGAATGCACTGTCTCTAGGCATGTCTCTCATGCATTAGTATAAACTATGAAGGATTTACTGAAATCTGATGATGCTAGAACAGGTTCTGAACATGTTTCCTTAATCTATTTAAAAGCATTATCTGTCTGTAGTGTCCATTGTACTTTAAGGACATCTTCCCACTTTTTCAAATATGTAAGATAGGACACTATAGCTGCAAAATGGGAAATGTTTAATGTTACCAAGGTAAATCCAAGAGTGCTTAATGCCTGGAATAGGCCAGTTTTCACTGTGTCTAGCTTTTCTTTCTGAGACTGGACCATTCTTTTCCCATTACATATCCCAACTATTTTACCTCTGTCATGCCTAACTTGGTCATAAAAACATTGACTGCAACCTGGTCTGTCTGAGAGTTTAACATGACCCATATTTTAACAGACTGGAGTCCCAGTCCTCACAGTATAAGAGTCCCAGTCCCCAAATAATATGATATATTCAAGGTACGAAGCAACATATTAGACATGGGGTTTCATGACTCTGTCCATTAATCTTTGAAATGTCACAGGGGTATTATGCATCAAAAAAGAAGGGACAGTATACTGAGGCTGAAAAGAATGGCTTAGCTATTAGAGGTATTTGCCAATACCTCTTTGTCAGGTCTGACATGCTCAAGAATCTTGCCTTCCTCAATCACTCTTTTCAGTCATATTCTCTTGAGTAGCCATTGTGCAGGTGTTAAATTTTGAAAGACTATTCAGCTTCTTAAAATCATTATAGAACCTTGTTGTTTTATCAGGCTATGAGACTAGCACTATAGGACTGTTCCACTTGCATTTTGACTCCTCTCAGCCCATCGTAAGCATCTTTTGTATTTCATGGTAAATAATCTTCCTCCATGACTGTGGTATTCTATAAGGGTATTAACCTTTTCTACTGGATTCTTCTCACTTTGGTGGTGAATCAGGTTTTGCTCTGACAGATAGTTCTGCAAATGCTCTCTTGTTTGGCTTAGTGGGTTATCCACCTACACTGTAGGCCCAGAGGTCATTTTTCTTTCTTCATCAATGCCATTAGTTTCTGCCATTAAGGCTAACTACAGAGGTCTGAGCTCCTTCCCTAAGTTTCAGAATGTTGGTAGGGTATATCTGTTCTGACCTCCTTTTGACAGTTTATCTAGCTTCTCAGTTTACATCATTTATTTTTTCTACTGTTTAAAATGGACCCTGACATTTAGCCCTTTTTTTTTGTAGAGGGGATGAAATCTTCAGCTTCTTTCATTACATTTCTTGCCATATTTTTCCCTTGCTATGGTCAAAGTGCTATTGTCCGATTGTGCCATATTAAAGTTTGTACAGCTTACCTGGTGATCACCATCTGTGGACGTTTTGCAGGATCAGTATGTCGTGAGTTAAAAGACATTGCCGCCTCATCTGTCAACACAGGCACTGGGGCACTGGGGTTTTAGTGTCTAACTCCTCCAAAAAAGGCAACTCATACCAATATTCTTTAGCATTTGTTGCTGTCTTTACCTTTATTCAGTGTTCTGTTCCATTACTTTATTTAACAAAATGCACAGAGACCCTTTCTTATGTCTAATGTTCTTTCATTTAGACTCAACATAAATATCATTGGGACTCAACCACTCTTGCAATTTCTTTTTGTTTTTCTCATTTTCCAGGTGTCCTCCCCCTGCAAATCAAGAACCCAGAATTTAATAAAAAAAAAAAAAATGCAAGCTTTCGTATCATAGCAGTGCTTCATCAGGCATTGCATGGTTTCTTTCAATGTCTGATGAAGTACTGGTGTGGTGTGAAAGCTTGTGTTTTGTTTTTTGCTAAATTCTGGGAATTTAGTTGAGACATTGGTGTTTTGTTTTTTTTTTCTTGTAAGTTTTGGCTTGGTTTCTGCTTGAGCTACCTTTACTTGCAAATCAATAAATAAGCCAAATAACAGATAGAAAATACCATTTTATTATCTACAGTTCATCCATAATGACCGGGACTTCATCAGAACTAACATAAACAAAGATGTTACATGTTTGCATACTCCTTCCAATCAACCAATTATGGAAATTTCAAGTACATCAGTCAAGTTACTATTTAACAATAATTAATCTTAAAAAAAGTACTGTCATTTATAAATATATATATCATAGGATCATAGCAGGTTACTAGGCTAATGTCCCTTGGGACCTTACAAGTCTAGCCAAGAATTTATCCCCCAAAAGAAACCTCAGTCACTGCCTGTCACCCCTGTCAGTTAGGGACACAGGTGAAATTCCTGGGACAAATTTGTGGTTTCCCATCCACTCATCAAGATTCCACTTGAAGAGGGTCAGTGAGGTGCTCTGTTTGATGTGTATGGGAAGTCTTTTTCAGAGGTGGGGCAGCCTCTGGGAGACAAATCTGTCTCTCCAACAGGTTTTGTTCATGTCACATATTAGGTTCAGGCCTTTTGAGCGGGTAGTACATGAGGAGTTAGACTTATGGATATGGAGCATCTCTAGTAGGGCAGGGTCCGAGATTGCCTTGTAGGCAAGACACAGATCACCCCTAAGCAATCTGTATGATACCAAGTAGACTGATAGTGATTTGAGCCTGTCCACATAGGACAGGTGTTGGAGGCCAGGGATTCTCTTTGGGAGGTATTTCAGTGGCCTTTCCAGTTTGTGCAGATGTTTGGAGAGGTACAGCCCAAATGGGGCATTATACTCAATTATTGGTCTAATGAGGGAGGAGTATAGAGAGATAATAACTTCCTTTTTTTCTGGATGCAATCCCTTTACTTATGAGATGAACCAAGTAAAAGGCTTTTCTGACCACTGCTGTTACACGATGGTCGAATGTGAGGTTGTTATCAACCTGAATGCCCAGGTCTCTTACCACAGGTAAGCCAATCTGGTGGTCCTCTGCCATAAACAAACCCTACAACAGAAGAAAGAAACTGTTGCAAAAAAGAGTAAAATCCAGTGACTGGAGGAACTCCCTGGTCAACCTCAGTAAGAAGCTGAGATCCCTCATAAAATCCTCCAAAGCTAGTTATGAAAACAAAATTGCCACTGACTCTAAGGGCAACCACAAAGCATTCTATGGCTATGTCAAGAATCTCAATGGCAACACTCAGATCTGCTCTGAGTTACAGCACAATGGCACTAAATATACAGAACCAACTGATATTGCCAACATCCTGGCAGATAGGTTCAGTGCTAACTTTACCCCCCTTTCACCCCCTAGAGGGCTCATCTCTATACTGGAAGAATGCAAAGTTCCTGTAATCACGGCTGCACAGGTAAAAAACACACTCTCCAAAGCCAAGAACACAGCATCCATGGGACCTGACAATATCCCAGGCTGCGTTCTACACGAACTACAGAATGAACTGGCACCCTACCTAACTATCATGTTCAATCATAGCCTCACCTCAGGCTTTGTGCCCACTGAATGGTGCACCATGACGGTTATCCTACTCCACAAAGGGGGAGCCACGACAGACCCCTTGAACTACCGCCCCATTAGCCCCCGGGAACTACCGCCCCATTAGCCTGACAAGCCTGGTCTGCAAGGCCATGGAACGTATCATCATGGAACTCATAAACAAAGACATTAGTAATCTCCAAACTCTGGACCCTATCCATTTCAGATTTGTAAAAGGCAGATCATGTCTCCTAAACCTGATTGACTTCTTTGAAGCAGTCACCAAAGCCATAGATGAGGGTAAAGTGGTTCACACAGCTTATCTAAATCTCACCAAGGCTTTTGACACCATCCCCCACTCTGGAATTATAGATAAGCTCACTAAACTAGGTATAAATCCCTATGTCACAAGATGGGTTGCCAACTGGCTCACGGACAGAACCCACACTGTGAAAGTAGCAGACTCCAAATCCGACTTCAGACCAGTGACAAGTGGAGTATCACAGGGTTCAGTCCTGGGTCCTCTCCTGTTTGGTATCTACTTCTCTGAAGTACAGGCTAACACAGAAGGTCTTTGGCTAACAAAGTTTGCAGATGACTGCAAACTAGGAGCCATAATCGAAAGTCCTAACTATGTGGACATACTACAAAAGAGCCTCACTGAAACAGATGCCTGGTGTCAAAGCCATGGCCTGAAGCTCAATGCCAAAAAGTGTATTGTCATCCCCTTTGGTAAAAACTCTGCACCCATGAACTATCACATAGCTGGTAGTCTACTTAATGCCGAAAATGTGATAAGAGACCTTGGGACACAGGTGGACAGTAGTCTCTCCTTTGATAATCACATTGCCACAGTGGTCAGGAAATCCTTCTACATGGCTCACCTCATCACAAAAGGTTTCTCATCCAGAAAAAAAGAGGTCATTGTTCCCCTCTACTCATCACTCATTAGACCCATTATAGAGTACAATGCCCCTTTTGGTATGTACCTCACAAGACATCTACAACAACTGGAAAGGCCACAGAAATACCTCTCAAAGAGGATTACTGGCCTCAAACAGATGCCCTATGCAGACCATCTCAAAAAACTCCAGCTTTACTCCATCGCATGTCGCCTACTCAGAGGCGATCTCTGCATAACATACAAAGCTATGTTAAACCCAGAGCTGTTGGACATGCGCCACTTAAAGAAATCCCAATCCCTCCGAGCTACACGCTCTAGGGACCTAAACCTAGTCACCACAATAAACAGAACATGCTGGAGGGATAGATTCCTGTCCCAGAGACTTCCCATACTCTGGAACAGACTACTATCTATGTCAAACAGAGCTCCTCGTTAGCACTCTTCAAGAAAAATCTTGATGATTGGATGGGAAATAGGAAATTCACCCCAGGGATCACTTCTGTGGCTCTGCTCGACAGGGGCACAGGAAAATAATTTTCTTGGGTGGCGAAAGCCAGGGTACATTTTTGGCTAGGCTTATATAGGCCCTAGGGCCAATAGCCAAGTACCTACCTATGAACCTATGAACTGGTTGTGGCTTAGGGGGTTGCCGTTGATGTGGTAATCAGTAAGGGTCGTGTTTTTGCTGAATGGTTTGATGATACATATTTTTGCATTCAGCTTGAAGCCATGACTTTAGCACCAGTCATTAGTTGCTGTGAGACTGTCTTGCAATATGTTACCATCATTTGGAGAGTCAATGACAGCACCAACTTACAGACGTCGGCAGACTTGGTCAGCCACAGGCCTTTTGTCTTTGCCTGTACCTCAGAGAAAGAGATGCCAAACAGTAGGGGTCTTAGGACAGATCCCCGGGGAACTCCACTAGTGTTAGGTCTGCTATCGGAGGTGGAGGTGCCTATTTTGACTTTGAGGGTCCTGTCAGTGAGCCAGTTGGCTACCCACCTGATGAGATAGGGATTTACGCCAAGTTGTTTTAGCTTTTCAATGATGCTGGAGTGGGGTATTGTGTCAAAGACCTTGGCCAAGTCAGGGTAAGTTGTATGTACTGACTTTTCCTCCTCCAGGGCCTTGGTGAGTCTCAAAGACATAAACCAGGTTCAACAGGCAAGATCTGCCCTTGATGAATCCGAACTTGGTGGTGTCAAGCGCTTGGAGATTGCCTATGTCCTTGTTTATGAGATCCATAATAATATGTTCCATGGCTTTACAGATCAGACTTGTCAAGCTAATGGAATGATAGTTTCCAGGGTCAGTATTGACACCACCTTTGTGCAAGGGGATGATACTGGTGGTTCTCTACTCAGCTGGAATGAAGCCAGTACTCAGGCTGTGGTTGAATAGGGTGCTCAATACATACACACACCTATATTTTATATAAAATGACTATAGTACAGAAGTAAAAACATGCAATGTGCTTAAAAATATTTAAAATATTAAAACATTAGTTGGAAGGCATAACATATATTTAGAAATATTTAAAAAAACTACTGCAAAAAGAAGAAAACTGCCCCAGGCATTAGTAAACACTAAAGGTTAGCAGCTCATATTTTAAATGTGCTGCTAATAGAATCAGTTTCATTCAGTACTGGAGACTCCCCAGTATTAATGCACAATTGTCCTATGCGGTCCCAGTATTCTATTTTAAGCTCCCAGGGACCTCCTCATGAGCTCAGTGCTATTTGTTTTAAAACAACAAATAAAACATTTTCTGCCATGGGCAGTACAAATAATTATTATAAAGTGCATTTTTGTCACTTGTCTGTCACTTGTCTTTACAATATCATACTTATATTCATAAATCATTCTATGCAAAGACCATTCAGTTATGCCTATGTAGAAATAAAGGCAAAAGTCACAAAAGCTTAAATAAACTACCCCTTTCAAGCCACATCTATATATTTGAGTAAATGCAAATGGGTGGTCTTTTGCATTGTCAGTTCAACTCCTTCATAAACATTAGCAGACTCAAGCAAGCTCAACATTAATCATACCCTTTCCATTTCAGTTGAGCTTCTGCATATCACATCCTGCTTCTAACTTTTCTTTTAGATTCATGTGTCTAGTATAGGCCTTCATCTAAAATTTCATACACTTTATTGAAAGAGTGGAACATTTTCCAGTTGTGCTTCACAAATTCTTAAAACCACTAGAATCAGTTCCATATTTTAATAACATTGTTTTGCCAAATACACTATTGTCTATTACTGGTGGAATGCAGAATTCCAGGTTGTCATCAAAAGAAAGGAGTGCATGAAAAAGTGGTAGATAGAAAAGACAGTCCAGGCTAAGAAGGAATACATGTAAGAGAATAGTTGCAATAGCAAAGAACAAGGCATCAGAGGCCCTCTACCACCTTGTGGGAAGTGACTCTGGAGATTGCACAAAGAAATTCTATCAGGCTGAAAACAAAAGACAAAGCTAAAGACGGCAATCATCAGACACACTTTATAAGGGATGTCAGCAACAACCTGCTGACCTGCACACAGGACATCAAAGGCAGATTGAAGGAGTACTTCCAGCAACTTATGAATGAAGAAAATCCCACAGAAGCTGTACCACCCCAGGCACAGCTTAGGGCGAAGGAAGAACAGGAGTCCATCCTAGAATACATAAGAACAGCACTAAGGAAACTGAAGTCAGGAAAAGCAGCAGACACAGATTAGGTCATGGCAGATATGATCAAAATGTTGGGTGAGTTAGAAGAGAAATAGCTCCAGAGAGTTCTCATAGCAATTTGGAGTGCAATGGGTATCTCAGGGGACTGGAAAATATCCATTCTAGTGCCAGGATAAAAGGACATGGGGATATTCACAACTATGGGCAGTATAGAAGTATCAAACTCCTGTCATACTGTATGAAAATCCTAGAGTGGGTGATTGATAAACAAAAATGCAAAGTAGTAGAAAGTCAGATGAGAAATGAGCAGTGTGGATATAGATCAGGATGCAGCACCCAGTGTTTGCAAAGAGACAGAAAGTTGAGAAGAAATTAGATATGTGGAAAAAGTCCTACTGGATATTCCTAGATTTGGAAAGAGTTTATGACAAGGTCATAAGAAAGCTGATTTGGGCAGTCCTTTGATGATTTGAAGTCTCAGAAATAGTGGTAGATTGAGTGCAGGCTATGTATAAGGACACAACAGCACAAGTACGTACAGTTTTTAGACTTCCCAGCGGAAATGGGTGTGCATCAGGGTTTAGTTCTGAGTCCACTGCGGTTCATACTGGTGATAGACTACAATAGCAAACATGTTGGAGGGGACTGACCAGCAAAGCTACTGTTTGCAGACAATGTAGCACTACAAGCAAACTCTGAACAAGGACTTCAGGAAATGATGGGGGAATGGAATGCAAAACTGAAGGTACACTGATGAAAATGAGTGGAGATAAGATAGTTGTACTGGCAGCAAACAGGGAAATGAGAAGAAGGTGAAAACTGACATACTTGGGAAAAGAGTGGAACAGGTTAACAGCTTCAAGTACCTGGGCAATGTGGTTGAGGAAAAGGAAAGTCTGAATGAAGACGCGAAACCCAGAATCAAAGGGGTTGCAGCTAACTGACACAGAGTGTCAAAAGATAGGTATGCTTGGCAGCACAGTGGCACAGTGAATAACATTGTTGCTTCTGAGCAAGAGTTTCCCTGGTTCGATTCTCAGCTGGGGTACCTTCCGTGTGGAGTCTACATGTCCTCCCTGTTTTTGAGTGGGTTTCACAGACCATTCAATATCAGAAGTATAACAAAAAAGCTGAAATGTAATGTGTACAAAACAGTGATGGAACCAGTACTACTATATGGTACAGAAACCTTGGCAGTGAAGGCAGAGCAGGTGAGGAAGCTAGAGGTGATGGAGATGAAATGTCTGAGACAGGTTGTAGTATCAGAGCAGAAGCCCAGGTAGCTCCTATTGCAAAGTAGCTCAAAGAGAACAAACTATGGTGATTCAGACACACATGTATGAAAGCAGAAGACAATTTGGTGAAGAAGATGTGGGACAGACAGGAAGAAGGCAAAAAGAAATGAGGGTGCCCAGCAAAGAGATGAAGGCAGGAGAGTGTAACATAACTAAATGAGATGGCGACAGTTGACGCAACACCCCAACCCCATGTAGAAAAATTAGAAAATGGGGTGATTGTCATGATGATGTCAATGATTTTGATGAAGGTTACAAAATCCTATTTATAGCAGTTCTGTTACGATATTTCTCTTCAGAGTAATATCATGACATAGACATATAAAACAAACACAACTGAAGCCCATCACTTGAAGAGAATCTTCACCGTGCAAATATGAAATTTATTAGAAAACTCATAAAGAGACAAAAACACCAGCCCGGTTTCATAATATACTGTATCATTAGTTCAAAAATTACTTTTATAGCTAACATCTAAATATAAAACCAAAGGATTTGATCACACGATCAAAATGTAAGCCAGTCAGATAAACACGAAATTAGTATAAAAATAAAAATTATGCAAGCAAAATACAAGACCATATATACAAACATATGAACGTAGTTTGCGTCAGCATTTAAATAGCCAAAAATTAAAAGAAAACTGGCACCCAGTGGTATAATGCAAAACTGCAACAAAACCAATTCAAATATGATAATTGAAAGGTGTTTTATAAAAAGATGTAAGATTAATAAGCCTTTTTCATTGATGTTTAACAAATCAAGTACTCTAGAAATAAATTAATTTTGATGCTGTTTTGTATTATACTAGTTCCATTAGCTATCTACATTAAGATGTTGGGTACATTCATAATTTTGCATTGATTATGCAGTTTTGTAAAACTGGTTTGCTGTTTAAATCTCTATGTTTGCCTAATAAATTTAGTATTTGGATTGCGAAGACTGTTCTAGTGTTGGACTTCATCTGACGTTGCATGCGGATTTGTCCATGCACCTGCAGGTGAATCCTGTTGATTTTATACACGTGTGTGTGTGTGTGTGTGTGTGTGTGTGTGTGTGTGTGTATATATATATATATATATATATATATATATATATATATATATATATATGTAAAGCAATTTACTATCTTGAAATACTGAAATCTCAAATTTCAGTATCTCGAGACGAAAATGCCGAAAGTGCAGTTGAGCGAAACTGCACTTGATCGAATTCGAAGTGTTGAATTCACAGGTGTGGTGGCGCAGTACGTGGGATTTGCTGTGTTTGTATGGTGCGGTGTGCTGTGAGATATGGTTTGCCTGCCGTTTTGTGGATATATGTGGAGATTTAGGTAAGTGCTGTTTTTTTAAGGGTTTTGGGTAGGGATATGAGTGTATGTGAGTGTGCTGGGAAGTTTTATGTGTAGATTAGGGTAAGTAGGTAAGAGTGTGAGTGTATAAGTGTTGAGAGTGGTAGTGTTTGTATGTATGTGGTGTGTGTTTGTGTGAGTATGTAGTGGTGGGTTTAGTGTCTTTGTCTTTTTAGTGCAACCTCAGAGTTAGTATATATAAGTAGCAGGGGTATGGGGGGGCGCAGCCCCCCACATGGGGAGTGCAGAGGGAGAGGGGCTGTAGGGTAGCTGTGTGTATTTGTGTTGTGTTTGTGTGTGTTTTGTTGGTTTGTTGTAGTGTGGGGAGGAAGGTGTATGTATGTTTGTGTGGTGGAGGGTGTATTTAAAAGTCGCAATTTTGAATTTCGCACTTTTGGGGTTTCACTGTTGTGAATGTTTGGCTTTAGAGTCTCGAGATACTGAAATTTGAGATTTCAGTATTTTGAGATTATAAAATGAATTTATTTATATATATATATATATATATATATATATATATATATATATATATATATATATATATATATATATTTCCATTTAAACATATGAGTTATATTTATTTATTTATTTATTTATTTTATTAGACATTTGTTTACCAGGATAGTCCGACTGGGTTACATTACCCGTTTTCAGCGGTGGCCCGGGGAGAAAAGCTCCATATATGAAAACTCAGTTACATATATTGTTACATATATTATACACAGTTCCACAGTTTTAATCATGTTGCACAGTTATACAGTAGTTTACAATATATAAGAATACATGAGTAGATGAATTTAGGGTGGCACTTTGGGTTACATAGTACCAATAGTAGAATATTTACAGTTTACATTCATGCACAAATTGAAATAAGCTTCCTAGGGTACATAGAATTTGCTTAGAGTGAGTTTGACTAGCATGGCACAGGTTAACATGGATCAATCAGAATATAGGTCCTCTGGTGCCCTGCTTCCAAAAGATTCAAGAGGTTGTTAGTAGATTAGTTTAGGAGGGGGAGGATAGTGTAATAGGAGGTGTATGGTGGGAAAGAAGAGGAAGTGCAGAGGGTGGAAAGAAGTAGATTACCTGAGGTAAGGCATGTACACAACCAACCCTTGTTTACATTATCTTTTAGGGAAATTTTAAAGAGAGGTAGGCTAGGAGTTAGCCTGATGTTAGGTGGGAGGGTGTGCCATAATTTGGTGATAGAGTAAAGTGAATTTCCTTGCTATCTGGAGAGTTTTTAGATTTCAAGAAGTTGTTTATCTTCAGATCGGAGTGTTCTGTTTGGTTTGTAATGCTGGATTAGATTGGCTAGAGGAGGACAAGCATTGAGCTTGTAGAATATTTTGTGGATTGTAGCTAGTTGTATATATGTAAGATGGTTTGTATATATGTAAGCCTGTTTAGCTCTTTTAGTTGTATGCAGTAGTGTATACAGTAGTTGGAGTTAGTTGCAAACTTTTCTGTTTTGTTGTAGCATTGTTCCATTTTGCTCTTGGTGGAGTTTTATAGATTGGTTAGTATACAGGAGTCTTAGAATAGGGAGGGCAGCAGGAAGGTGTTCACCAGGGAGGTCTTGGTGGGGGTGGTACAAAATTGTCTGTTTTTGTAGAGGTGTCCTAGTTTTATATGAGTTTTCTGAATGGGAAGGTCAAAGTTGAGTTTGTTTTCATAATAACCCCTAAGAGTTTAGTTTCTTCTACGTTTTTATGATAGTTTTGTCAGCTGCGAGAATGTTAAATTGGTCTTGGTCGAGGGGGGTATTCTTGTGGTGAAAGGCTATAATCTTGTTTTTTGGGGGGTTAGAAAGAGTTGGGAGTTTGTCATCTATGATTCAGATGCTGTGAATGATTGCTGGGTTTGATTAGTAGTTCTGGAAGAGTATGAGCAGTGCAGATTAAGGTTGAGTCATCTGCATATTGGATGAATGTTCTGCTGAAGAGGCTGTGTATAGATTGTTGTTGAATATGGTAATCAGTAGGGGTCCTAAAATGGACCCTTGGGACTTCCTATAGGGCTTTTTTTAGGAAGGGGAGAATTGTGTAGACCATTTCACTGCTTGCTTCTGGGCATGTAGGTTGCTTTGGAACCACTGGAATGTGATAGTAGAGCATACTAGTCTATATAGTGTGACTAGAGTATGTGAAACTGTGTCGAAGGTTTTTTGAGAGGTCCAGAAGTACAGCAGACACTAGGTATCCTTTGTCCCTGGCTTTGTTTTTATCAGTATGCAGACTAGATATGCAACTGACTCAGCTGCAGTTTTAGGTATTGGGGTGGGAGGTTGTCAGCTGATACTGAGCAGGGTTTTAGTTTGAGCAGTAGCTTTTTTATTTTAGAAGTGAGTATGCGTTCAAAGGAGAAAGTAGTGTTAGGGTTGTTTGGTTGGTTATTTGTGTGGTTATGGGCCTGGTCTGTTGTAAGGTAGTGTTATGTTATTCTGGTTTGTTTGTAGGTTTCGGTGGGGGTGTCCTGAGTTAGTTTTGGGAGTGAGTAGGTCTGATATGGATTTTATACAAGATTTGTTGAAGTCTTCTGCTATTTGTGTTGTGGGGGCAATGAGTGAAGGGGAGTGGTCTTTTATTAGTTCCTGGGCTGAGAAGGAAAGCTAATGAATGCCAACAGTTTTTGAGTTCTGTTTGTGTTGTAGCTAGAGGGTTAGATTAGCAGGCTTCTTTACATTTATCCACTAGTTTTGTGACTTTGTTACATAGTGTTTAAAGGCTTGGAGATATTGTTGGGTTCTATTCTATTTTCATCTATCCCATGCTTTGTCTCTTTGCTTCATGAAATCAGTGCATTTAGTGGTTAACCATGGGGATTTTGTTTTCTTCATTCTTTTTCATCATGGAGGGGCGAGGCTATCAATTATTTTTTGGAAGTTGGTACTGAAGTTTTGTACGGCATCACTGATGGGTAGGATTTTTGAAGGAGTCCAGTTAATACTTGACATTAGGTTATTGAGTGTTTGTTGGTTAAGTCTAGTAGTATTTCTGACTGTTATTATGGAATGTTTTTTAAGTAGGTGGGCGGTGGCCCTGATGGCAAAAGCTGGAGACTGAGAGTGTACCTGAGGAGGAGAAATTGAAGGGGTGAGATACAAGAATCCAGTCTAATGTGGAGTGGCTAGTGTAGTCTTTGTTAAACCTTGTTGGGTTGGTGATTAGTTGTTTGAAACCATGCAGATTAATACTTGTGGTGGGAGAGTTTGCAGTGATGTTTTGCCGATTTATATTCATGTCACCTAGGATGACTGTTTCTATCTTGATGTTTTCAGTAGTCCAGGACAGTATATCTTCCAGGACTGGTACATTATTTCTGGGAGGGATGTAGACTATGACAATACAGATATTTTTATAGTGGTTAAAGTTTAGGGTGACAAAACTACTGTTCATACGGGAACTAGAATTAGTGTGTGCATGTGTGTATGCATGTGTGTGTGTGTGTGTGTGTGTGTGTGTGTGTGTGTGTGTGTGTGTGTGTGTGTGTGTGTGTGTGTGTGTATGTGTGTGTGTGTGTGTGTGTGTGTGTGTGTGTGTGTGTGTGTGTGTGTGTGTGTGTGTGTGTGTGTGTGTGTGTGTGTATAGCTAGATAGATATATAAATGTCTCAACAAACTGTAAACAATTACAATATCTAATAATGAAACAATAATTATTTTAAATCAAATCTAAAATGATCAAAAACAGCAAAATTAAAACAGTTTTTTCTTTCACTCCTACACCTCATGCAAATTATATATACCAACTCCGAGAACACATAACAGCAGAGTAAAGCCTAATTCCCTTACCAACTGCACCAGAATCCCATACAAAAGGCTGTTGGCTAAAACTCCACTGAAAACATTTGTTTCCCAGAGCATTTGCTGTTATACACAACCGTGTAAAGGCATTCACTCATATGGGTATTCACTGTTTCAAACTGCAATTATTTATATATATATATTTATATATATGTGTGTGTGTGTGTGTGTGTGTGTGTGTGTGTGTGTGTGTGTATATATAAATATATATATATATATATATTTATATATATGTAAATATATATATATATATATATATATATATATATATATATATATATATATATAAATATATATATATATATATATATATATATGTAAATATGTATATATATATATATATATATATTGTATGTGGTCTGTCACAAGCTTGAAGCCAAAAGCCCACAATCATAAAATGCATAATCACAGTAACATAATATAGAAGACCAAAATGCTAGAGACCATAATGTCGAACTTCTGGACTTGCCTCCCCTCCAGGACCCATGTTAGCCCTCATTCCTGGGTTCACACTCGTAGGAATATTCAGTATTCAGGATTTTTAGATATTGTTGTTTTCACCATTTTGGTCTTCTATAATACATTACAGTGATTATGCATTTCAGTATTGTGTGCTCCATCCTTGTGATAGACGACCTAATATCCATTCATCCACAACCCCTTTTTCCATGTTTGCACTTGGGTTTAGGGTGTCACTTCAACAGTGACAATCATCTACAACCAAGATTTACACCATTGGGGGGGCTAGCCATGTCACTATAGTTCTTCCATACCACCATACTTGCACACATACTCATACCTAGGGCCAATTCGGAGTGTCCAAGCTACCTACTGCTTGTCTTTGGAATGTGTGTGGGGCGGTAACCGGAAAACTCATAGGAAACCCACACGAACACATGGAGGACATGTCGCCTTCGCACAGAAGGCACCCCAGCCGAGATTCAAACTATGGAAACTCTTGCTCTGAAGTGGCAATTTTATCTGCTGTGCCACTCTACCATCAACAATATCTTTCTATCTCTCTACATATATGTATATATGTACATGTAAATATATATATATATATATATATATATATATATATATATATGAATGTGCTCGCTAGTGTGTGAGTTTCTTTTGTTCTGAAGAGGATGGGTAAATAGCTCATATTTAACAAATATAGTAAATGTGTTACTTCCAAGAAGAAAATAATAAACAGTAAACAGTGGAACTTAAAATATAAGGGGTTTTGAGTACAAATGTCAGGATAAATTTAATTGTGAATCCAAGGGCGTGGTTTACATTGCCCTGTGCATTGATTACCCCTGCTTTTATGTGGGTGTGTTTTCGAGCATGAATATAGTATTAGGAAGGGTAAGTTGAACAATGGCCTGGCTAAACATATTTATGATTTTTCAGGGCACCATTTTAAGTATATGGCCGTTGATAGCTTTACAGCTAACCCACAGGTGGACCGTGGGCACTATACCTAGAGAAAAGGGAGTTAGCATGGCAGAATATTGAATGCATGCTGTTGGCCAGGTACTAATGAGTTATCCTCTATTAACTGCCTCCTAAAACTAAAAACTTGGGCTAGATAATATGAATGATGTTAACTCCTTTACTTATTTGGATTTAACCCAAATAAATCCCATCAAGATTATCTGATAATTTACTTGTTTGGAAGGAAATATAAATGTTTAGGTTTGCACATGAATGTTTTTTAACATGGATATTTATGTATTTTTACGGAATATTTATGAATTTAGTATTTATTTTGTATACTTTTTAGATAACGTATGAACTGTTCATTATATGAGTTTAATAGCAAATTTTATATATGTATGGTTTTTAAAAGGTTTAGGCAGTATCTATTATGACAGCTCCTTGAGGTTTTAACATATAGGACTACTAAATAGTCAGTCTTCATTTTAAGTTGTATTTTCTGGTTTCATAGGATCATAGGAGGTTACTAAGCTAATGGCCCTGGGACCCTTACAAGCCTAACCAAGAGTTTATCCCCAAAAAGAAACCTCAGTCAGCACCTGTTGCCCCTGTCATTGAGGGACCCAGGTGGAACCCCTGGGACAGATTTGTGGTTTCCCATCCACTCATCAAAGTTGCACTTGAAGAGGGTCAGCAAACTGCTCTGTTTGACATCTATGGGAAGTCTATTCCAGAGACGGGGCAGCCTGTGGGAGACAAACATGTCTCTCCAGCAGGTTTTGTTGATGTCGTATATTAGATTCAGGCCTTTTGAGTAAGTAATGCATGAGGAATTAGACTTACAGATATGGAGCATCTCTAGTAGGGCAGAGTCTGAGATTGCCTTGTAGGCATGACACAGATCATCCCTGAGCAATCTGTATGATACCAAATAGAGTGATAGTGATTTGAGCCTGTCTGCATAGGACAGGTGTCGGAGGCCATGGATTCTCTTTGTGAGGTATTTCAGTGGCTTTTCCAGTTGGTGCAGATGTTTGGAGAGGTACATACCAAACGGGGTGTTATACTCAATTATCGGTCTAATGAGGGAGGAGTATAGAGAAGTAATAACCTCCTTTTTTCTGGATGCAATCCCTTTACTTATGAGAAGAACCAAGTAAAAGGCTTTTCTCACCACTGCAGCTACATGATGGTCGAATATGAAGTTGTTATCAACCTGAGTGCCCAGGTTGTGTGCTTAGGGGGTTACTGTTGATGTGATAATCAGTAGAGGCCTTGTTTTTGCTGAATGGTATGATGATACATTCTTTTGTGTTTAGCTTGAGGCCATGACTTTGGCACCAGTCATTAGTTGCTGTGAGACCCTATTGCAGTATTTTAACATCATTTGGTCCACAAATTTGGTCAGCCACAGGCCTTTTGTCCTTTCCTGGACCCCCATGAAGTAGATACCAAACAGTCGGGGTCCCAGGACATATCCCTAGGGAACTCCACTAGTGAGTGGTCTGCTATCAGAAGTGGAGGCACCTGTTTTGACTTTGAGGGTCCTGTCGGTGAGCCAGTTGGCCACACACCTGATGAGATAGGGATTTACGCCAAGTTGTGTTAGCTTTTTGATAATACCTGAGTGGGGGATTGTGTCAAAGGCCATGGCCAAGTCAAGGTAAGCTGTATGCACTGACTTTCCCTCATCCATGGCCCTGGTGACAGTCTCAAAGAAGTCAACCAGGTTCAGTAGGTAAGCTCTGCACTTGACGAATCCAAAATGGTTGGGGTCAAGTGCTTGGAGATTGCCTATGTCCTTGTTTATAAGATCCATAATAATACGCTCCATGGCTTTACAGATCAGACTTGTCAAGCTAATGGGGCAGTAGTTTCCAGGGTCAGTAGTGGTACCACCTTTGTGCAAGGGGATGACAGTGGTAGTTCTCCACTCTGCTGGAATGAAGCCTGTACTTAAGCTGTGGTTGAAAAGGGTGCTCAATGGCAAAGCCAGTTCTTGCTGGAGATGGTGCAGAATACAGCCTGAGATACTATCGGGTCCCATGGAAGCTATGTTCTTTGCCTTGGATAGGGCTTTTAGCACTTGATCTACAAAGATGTGACGTGCAGAACAAGTATCGGGGATATTGAAAGGGCATTGGGGGTGGACAGGGGGGTGAAATTTGCACTGAGCCTATCTGCTAGCACGTTGGCTAAGTCAACATGATTGGTATAAATGATACTGTTAAATACTAATTCGGAACAAACCTGGGCTTTGCCATGGAGGTTCCTGACGTAACTGAAGAAGACTTTGTGGTTTCCCCTTTGTTTTGGATGTAGGTTTCAATTCATAATTGGCTTTGGAAGCTTTTACTTAGTGATCTAATTTGCTTGTTGAGGCTAAGGAGGGAGTTTTCCCAATTTGGAATATGTTCCTTTTTACCCTTGGACAACAGTTTCTTCCTTTGTTGTAAAGCCTGTTGATAGAGGATGTCCACCAAATAGGTTTGTGTTTCCTTTAGGAGCAGGTTGTAGTTTTATTGGGTGTGGCTGAGTCCATGCAGTTGTACAGGTGCTTGTATACTGCATTGGTGTACTGTTCATCATAGTTGTCTGCATCCTGTGAGGAGAGACGGTGGTGTGAAGCTACAGATACTCTCCCTTAGGAGGTTGTAGTCAGCTTTTGAGAAGTTTTCTTGCTTGATTACGGTTGGGGGTGGGTGGGACAGAAACTTTGAATGAGACAGTCCAATGATCTGATCTCATCAGGGAAGAACATTCTATGGGAGTGGTGCACCCATTACCCATGTTAGTGAGAACCAAGTCCAGAATGTTATCTCCCCTTTTGGGGAATGAGACGAGCTTGTTGAGTGCGTTAGAACTGACAAAGTCAAGGAATCATTGAGTGAGTACATTAGTGCAGGAATAGTTCACCCACTCTGTGTTTTCAGTATTTTTAAAGGGTTTTCTGCCTATGGTCTTCTAATTTTAAGTAACATCTTTGTTCCACTGTTTATTGTTTATTTTCTTCAATGAGGTAATACATTTACTATATTTGTTAAATTTGAGCTATTTATCTGTGGTCTTCAGATCGAAAGAAATGAAGGTGGGTGTTTGACTCAATCAGGATATAACTTAGGGTTATTTAAATGTTTGCCTTTTTGTGTATGAATTATTTGGAGTTCACTATTAGGTGGACAAAAGCTCTCATATGTATTTTTTTAGAAGTCTATTTTGTTAATAAAGCAATTTTATTCTCTCTCTAGCTGTATTCTTCTTGCTTTAGCGCCATAGGATTTTCTTTGGTTCGTCAGTTTTTTTTCCTGCACTATCTAGTTTACTTGGTTTTCTTGAGACTATTTATTCTGTTCTTGCCAAAACTGGATGAGGAGATAGTCCCTCGGAATATTTGCAAAATGAGAGCGGAAAAATATTAGAGATTTCCTAGATCAGCTTGCCCCTTACATCACACTTTCTGATCACCTCTGCAATAGAGGGGCCAAACACTAAATCTCTATCCAAGGCAAAATTTAAAATCTTTTTTAGCATCATCTGGGAGGTTCTGAGAATGCAGACATGCAAACCTTCTCATAGCAGTATCAGTGTCCATAGCCCTGGAAGAGTATCAACAGAAATACATACACTGCAAACAATGAGTAGTGACCTGTGCAATAGAAGAAACTAAGTTATTTAACGTAGACTTTTCTCATAAGAAGAAACTGCCGATAAAACATTCGTCATACTTTCACAATTTGTCAGAACAAACTCTTTCCCCATACCTATCAATACTTTTCCCATCCTCATTAGAAAAAGAAGGATTGGAATTGGGATCAGCTAAATCTATAGCTGCTGGGTCATGTTTGTGAATAGCGTATAACATTTTAAAAGACCGATCCTATCTAACATCCTATTTCCCTTTTAAGGTTAGCTGACTAGCAGTAAAACTACATGCAGTAACATACTGTACATATCGTCTAAAGCTGAGAGTACAGAAGGAATGGGTGTTGGTTCTGGAAAATCCTTCATGGTATTTTGGGGGGAACTGAAAATCCTCAGTGTTTTCCCACTGGAAACACTGGCACATTCTAACAATAGTCTCTGAAAAAGAAAAAAAAAGAGAGAATCAGACATTGAGATCTTCTCTGTCTGAATCAGAAATCCGAGAAAAAAAAACTTATATCCGTCCCTGCATATTCCTGTTCAGATTCAGGATCTTGAATCTCTTCAGGAAAACAGGAATCACTTCCCTCCTTCTTTTACCAGAAACTGCTTTACAAGAAGGATCAATAGCCTGAATTAAACTTTGAGCCAGAACCAATAAACTACTCCTATCCATAGAAATTTGAGAGGAGTAGATGCATGCTCATGGCATCTACAATTCTAATGATAACCCTGACACAATTCCACGTGAGAAAGATACAGTGGCATCTGAAATCTCTCTGGTCCCAGCATCAACACCTTTTATCTTTTCAAATCCCAGTGCTGGCGTTTGTCAAAAGAGAAATCATTTGGTGGGGACAGCAGATTTCCTTAAATCCAGGTCCATCCCTGCTCCAAAGCAGTCACCTCAGAGGCTTTGGACTTTGCTTGAGGAGCAGTTTCAGGATGGGTAAAAATGCAGGGGTTGTGTGAGACCAAGGACAGATGCAAGCACTAGATATCAAGGAGATGCTTCCCCTGATCAAGGCATTCTCTATCTGAACCACCTTTGGTCCCTCAAACCTCTTCAAGAGAGTGGCTACAGACAATACCACATCAACAAGCAAGGGGGAACCAGTTTGTGCTCCCTTTGTAGACCAGTCATGTTAGCTTGGGATACAGCTTCACTTTACAATCTCACTTTACAGGTTTCCTACCGTCCATCAGAGCAAAACTGTGTAGAAGACAAGCTGAGCAGGACCAGGGCAGACATTCATGAATGAAAACTGGATCAGGGAGTCTTCCAAGATTTGATCGATTTGATCCATCTGTGGAGAGTTACTCAAGTAGACCTCCTTACCTCCTCTCTGAACAATCAACTAGCAAGATTCTGTTCCAGGACTTCACACATGAAGGAAGACATATGCTTTTTCTTTTCCCTGGACAGGAATGCTGCTTTATGCTTTTCCACCCTTTCCATTAGTATCTAAGGTACTTCCGAAGATTTAAAAGGAATCCCCCAAGATCATTGTGGCGACTCCCTTCCAGTCTTGGTGACCATGGTTTTCCCTTTTTTAGGAAGTCCTCACAGACTTGATCTACTAACGCAGGAAGAGGGATATTTGATGCACAGAGACATCAGTCAACTTCGTTTGACTGCCTGGGTGATATGGTCTTAATTACTTTTAGGTGCCTGCTTACTGAGGACATGCACCAGGTAGTAATGGAGGCAAGAAAGCTCGCTACTAGAACATCATGTAGCAAGAGTTGCCCAGCATTCCAATTGTCACACAAAGCACAGTATTTCAAACTCACCCATGTGGGGAACTGCACTCCCCCAACTATATATACCAACTCCAAGCTTGCACTATAATGGGGAAAAGGACAAATTTCTTATGATGGCCAACTCATTCCTTTCCTGGGTAAGTCATTCGTTGAAGTGAATATTCGCAGGTGTGAACATTCACTGTATTATGGTCGATGAATGAAGGTTCATGGAAATGAACCTTCAACAAAGTTGTATAGACCCACTGCAGTAGCCACTCACTCCTTCCACTCCCCCACTATTTTTTGGTGCAGGTTTTATGCCTGGATGTGGACATTTATTTTTTGTTGTTCCTAGCACTATCCTTTCAGGGCTCAGCCTCAGCCTCCCTCTCTCTGCTGACAGGAAAGCTTTGAAGAACTTTGCACACAAACATGTCTTTTATTCAGCTGTGGTTGAGCTGCCTGACAACTTGGGCATATGGAAGGTGCCCTGAAGCTTTGAAAGTCAGACAGCTGTTATATTCTTGGGAGGATATAACCCATATAGCTAAGGTTATTGCAGTAGTGATTATTCAAATATCTACTGTTATGGTAAGTTTTACTTGCACAACTGCACTTTTTATATTAAGAGTGCATTTATAAAAGGCAATGTTCACTTTTTTATCAAATTAGGAAGCTTTGAATAGCATTAAGGTCATATATTAGCTACCATGCATATAATCATCCTGTATGAATCAGATAAGCTCACAGATGGATTTAAGGTGCTAAAGCATAGTCATAATAACACAGCATAAAACTCTGTACTTATATTTTATTTTAAGGCACCGGATTTCATTCTTTGCTCTAGTATTACTTATTTGATGGAAATTATTGTCAAACAGGTGGAGGCGCTGTGTGGAACAGCACTGACATTTTCACATGCTAACATTTGTTTAGCATGACAGAAATCAACCTTAATTATATCCTCTAATAAATGAACCCATGGAAATGTATTTTACAAATACTTTGCTAATGACTCATTTATTAATTTGTAACAGGGAAAGGGCATTGTTTGATGAATCGATAGCCTGTACGAACAATAATCAGGGTGAAACTTTTCTGGATTCATTAGTGATATTTATTTTATTTATTTATTTATTTTATTTTATTTAACATTTGTTTTCTGGGAAAGTCCAACTTGGAATGAAGGCAATTTTCAGCGGAGACCCAGGGAGAAACACTCCAGATGCACGTCTTTGATATGTGCATTGCCTTCTTGAATATTAATTTCGCTGTTGTTAGAAAACAGAATTATACATGATTTGCATTTAAAATCTCACAAATGTTTATGCTATTTACCACCTGGTGGCTGTTTTACTTAGGAATGCTTTTTCCCAGTCCAGTGTAGTACAAAAATGTGCAGTACTGAGCTATGGCTTGTTAAGCACATAACCCTAATGTTTTACATGATGTAAAAGTTACTGTAGATGTAACAAACTGTTCAAGATCAAGAAAGCAAGCTGGGCTTTTGATAACAATAATTAACCCCACTATGTATCTCAGCATGACAGTGATAGTGTTAAGGTAAAAAAATATTCTGAACAAATGGAACAGGGTACTTGGGGATATCATTTTGTCTATTACAATTAAGGACAAGCAGTAGTTCTCTTTTATACAAAAAAACATCTAAGGAATTAATGTTTCTTAAGAATGATAAATCACTTGCAAAAAGCTTATTTATCACACTGGTCAGCAGCTGCTTAAATTTCTAGGTGCTTTGCTTGTGTACTTTGTAATGGACTTTGTAGGTGCAGTCAGTATACAGACAAAATGTGGCTTTTTCAGTTGTCAGAGATTGAGGTATGATGCTTAAGCTTGGATGGTTTTAAACCCAAGTTCTAATTTTGGGGTCAGTGCAAGTGATTGTGCACTCTGTTGTTGGATCTTAACATATCCTTACATTAACTTTGAATTTATATGCTGTCTGTGTGTTAGCACATTGGAACTTGCTTTGTCTCAGGTACTGACACTCAGAAGGGAAGAAAGGGTGAGTTGCAGTTTTTATTACAAATTTTCCCTTTTCCCCAAGCTTGTGTAACCTCTGATTTAGTAGATAATAGAGACTGGGGGTGTGGGGACAAAGTTACCATGTCAGATGGGATGGAGATAGGTGCAGGCCTATGCAAAAATGACTTTTCAGTGCTTTCTACTGTATTAATATTACACTGTAGCTGACTTAGAGATTATTGTTGTGATCTTTTGCATCCTGAGTAAGGAGGACACAATGTTTTATATAGTCAACCTGTAATTTTGTTGTGTTTTGTGCTGATTCTGAATAGCTGCACAAGATTTAGGCTTATGTCCAACATAAGGTGATAATGAGAGGACAAATGAATATCTCTCTACATTTGATTGAAAAAGAGTAGGCCACGGCGGTGCAGCAGTAGCATTGTGGCTTCACAGCAAGAGGTTCTCCCATTCAATTCTCGGCTGGACCGCCTTCTATGTGGAGTCTGCATGTCCTCCCTGTGGTCGAGTGACGTATAAAGACATTCAAGTAGGTGCGTGCGTGAATGGGTGTGCCTTCTTTGAAGGTTAGGCATCGGGCTGGTAACTCGGTACCCATAAAAAATCTACTGCCAATGATTAGCGGACCGGAGTTCCGCTGTGGCTACCCCTAACTGGGAAAAGCCAAAAGACATTTATTTGATTGAAAAAGAGTGGCAATGTCCTGTCATTGAATGTTGTAGATGTGCACAATGGAAATTTATAGCACTCCACATCCATGGCCCTAGAGCTTGCAGTTTTGGAACCTAGAGGCATGGATGAATGAATCTTTGTTTAAGCAAAACTTGATGACTTATTTAAAAAGTCTGGTCTGCTACAATCTTTTAAGATACTGAAGGCCTTTTGTATGTAAACAGCTCTGGAATTAGTAATTATAAACACAAGCATTTGTGAATACAAGTTGTTTAGAGAACCCACTTCACTGAAAATACTTTACTCCAAATATACTTCATGGAGCTAGTCCTTCTCTCCATGTTGGCGCCATAGATTTAATTATACAACACGGGCACCAGGGTTATCACCTTGTATATAGTGGTACCTCTCAACTATACAGATTATTGCAGAATGTCCAGATTTTTGCCTCATATTTTCGGTATATTTTTCATACAATTGTGGTTTTCTAGCAAATCATTGGCAAAGTATTGATGGTTTAAGTCAGAAAATAATAACAGACATTTGAGTTTCAGACTTCATATCCTTCAAAAACATAATGCTAATACAAAACCTGTTATTCTATTTACTTTTCTAAGCTTGTAACAGCAATATTTAAAAATTGTCCCTATTTCTGAGCCTTTGTCCCTCCTATTTTGTATGGCTTTGTCCAGATTTCTTACTCTAACTGGCTGAGAGGTATGAGTGGCATGAGTATTTGTCTTCCACAAAAAAAGTGTTACCACTCAGTTATTCTTTGAAGTGATACTTCAACTAAATGTTAATTGAAATGGCACTTAGTGTTTGGCTTTTGTCATTTGAGTATAACCCAGATAAATGCATTTTTTTCAAATTAATGAAGGTATGTATGAACTGCGGTGGTGGTGCTGCGGTAGTGTTGTCGCCTGACAGTAAGACGTTGTCCCATTCGATTCTCAGCTAGAGAGTCTTCTGTCTGGAGACATGCGTGAATGGGCGTACCTTCGTTGAAGGTTGTGCGTCAGGGCTGGCAAATCGGCACGTAAAAATCTACAGCCAATCATTAGCGGACCGGAGTTCTGCTGTGGCGACCCCTAACCGGGAAAAGCCGAAAGACACAACAACAACAACAACAACAATGAATGTATGTATGTGAATACATTTGAATGCTTTTCTTTCTCTGTTTATTAATAGATACACACATGAATATAACCTTGATAATTACAAATGTATTTTAGGCAGACATATGCATACACAAAGATGTAGTGCAAATAGGTGATGTCTATCTAAACAGATAGATATCAACTATATGCACTATATCTGTATATATATATATATATATATATATATATATATATATATATATATATATATATATATATATAGATCTAGGACTATTGCACGTAATCACATTTCCACGAAACATAAATGACCGAATGCACTTTAGCGAAAGTGCTTTTCACCGAAAAAGCACATTCACTAAAGTGTGCAAAAAAAATTTATAAAACAACAAAATAAAAAAAAAAAAAAACACAGTACTCACGTTTATGCATCCCCAGAACCCCCTACTTTTGTATTCCCACTCCGAGATCGCACTACAGTGGGGAAAAATGGAATATTCCCTTATCCCCACTGTGCTACAATCTCAGCAACAGCCATTTCCCCACACTTTTATCTTTTTTTAGCACACTTTCACGAAAGTGCTTTTTCGGTGAAACAGTCATTCATTAAATAGTACGGATCCCATATACATATATATATATATATATATATATATATATATATATATATATATATATATATACACATAT